>NW_016909430.1:111437-142408 GCF_001483705.2 Eufriesea mexicana
AACAATCACCGAAGTGTCGCCACTGGATTAATTAGATCACGGATGATGTAAGTTCCAAAGCAGGTCTAAAGTAACCAATGCCTTGTACGGTTGTGTCTAGAGATGCTTATCAAGGTAAGTACGGTGCCTACTACATCCATCAACAGAGCACAATAGCCGTCGGATTTATCAGTTGTATGAGATACTACCGCAATTCTAGTATGACGAAGGATTACCCCATTGCCGCTCGAGATATTAACAACTGACGGAACGTTACTGAGTACAGGCTTCATCACTGTACTGTAGCCGTCGGTTTATTGTGTTCTCTGATGATGTATATTCCATAGCAAGGATATAGCAAAAAATGTATGGTACGGTTATGACTGGAGATATTGACAAATCCCAGCACGGTAGTTGGTACACTCATTAAACAGAGCACTGTAGCCGTTAGATTATGCAGCTCACTTATGACTTAGATCCTACAGCAATTCTCGGAGGAGAAGGGACAGATCTGTTATAGTTGAAGATACTATCGATTGACACAAGGTTACTTGGTACAGCCATCAGGACACTGCTGCAGACGTTGAAATAATCTGCTCACTGATGGTGTAAATACGACAGTAATTCTACAATAATCAATGTATATACAAGTTATGGCTAGAGAGAGTTGCAATTTCCAGTAAGGTAGCTTGTGCATCCAGCAGTATAGCAGTGTATCTGTTCGATTGAGCTGTTCAGCGATGACATATAACCTACTGCAATTCGAGACTGACAAGCAATAATAGCCTATTATCGCTCAAGATATTTGGAATTAGCGAAACAGTACTGCATGCGGCCATCATCTCAATACTACATCCTTTGGTTTAATCTGTTCACTAATGATTATATTTCCAGGGTAGTTATAAAATAACGCACGTATGTATCAGCTATGGTTAGATGTATTTACAATTCCCTGTGCAGTAGTAGGTGCACTTACCAGTAGAGCACTGAGGATGATTGCTTAATCCCTTCAGTGATTATTTAAGTCCTCATGCAATTCTAGAGTGGCAAAGATCTAGCCCATTATCATTCGAGATATTCGGAATTGGCGAAAGAGTGCAAAGTACATTAGTCATCGCAGTACCTCATTGGACATAACAATCAGTTCACTTATAAATTGTGTTTAACAGCCATTCTAGAATAATCAGTGTATAGTTCAGTTATGGCAAGAGATATTTGCAATTGTCAGCACTCTTCTTGGTACATCCATCAACGCAGCACTGTATCGGCTCGTTTAACCTGCTCAATGATGATGTAGTTTCAATAGCAATTCTAGAAAGTGAAAAGACACGTCCCTTATATTTCGAGATATGAGCAATTGACATGACACTACCTTGCGCAGCCATTGTAACAGTATTGCAGCAGTTGGATTAATCCACCCACTTATTACCTAAATTACACAGCAGTCCTAGGATAATCAATGCATGCATCAGATATGGCTACAGATATTAATAATTGACAGTAGTTTACATAGTACATCCACCAACGGGGCACTGTAGCGGCTGAAGTAACCTGTTCAATGATGACCTAATATTCTAGCAATTCTATAATCGTAGGAGACGGATCCGATACGGCTCAAGGCGCTAACAACTGACAACTCAGTACTGTGTACAACCATCATCACAGAATCGTAGCCGTCGGATAAATTCGTTCACTGTTGATATAAATTCTATTGCAACTCCAGAGTGATAACGGACTCTACCATTATCGCTCGAGATATTAACAGTTAACGAAGCATTACTGAGCACAGCAATCATGACAGTACTATAGCCGTTTGACGAATCTATTCACAAACAACTTATATCTAACAGCACCTCAAGAAAAACCAATGTATGGTAGAGCTATCGTTAGAAATATTTATAATTGTCAGTACGGCTCTAAGCACATTTATGAACAGATTACTTTTGCTGTTCGTTTAACGTGTATGACGATGATAGGGATTGTATGGCGACTGTAGAATGACAAAAGAGAGATCCTTTACAACCCGAGATATTGACAGTTGGTATAATAGTACTGCGTACATCATCATCACATTACTGCAGACGTTGGTTTAGTCTATTCACTCATGACTTAAATTCCACAGTAGTTCTACATTAATTCATGTATACGTCGGTTATGGCTGCTGATATATACAACTCCCAGTACTGTATTTGGAACATCCACCGACAGAGCACTGTAGCCGTTGGATAAATGTGTTCAGTGTTGGTTTAAAATGAAATGCAAGATTAGGGTAGTCGGTGCATTAAACGATTGTGTCTAGGGATTTTTAAAATCAGCAGTACGGCTCTTAGTACATCTGTCAACAGAGCACTGTAACCTTTGGATTGTTCTGTCCAATGATTTCTTGTATACTGTGGCAGGTTTGGAATGAGAAAGGGCAGATCTGTAATAGCACGTGCTACTGACAACTGAAAACTCTGTACTGTGTGCAGCTATCATAACGTTGTTGGAGCCGTTGTATTAATCAGCTCTGTGGTGTTATAAATTCCAAAGCTAGTCTCAGGTAATCAATGTTTAGTACGGCAGTGGATGGAGATATTTAATGTCGACAGTACGGTACTCAGTACAACCATCAGCTGAGCGCTGCAGCCGTTGTTTTAAGCAGTGCAGTGATGACTAGGATTCAATGACAATTTTAGAATGACAAAAGGCACATCCGCTTTATCTCGTCGTATTGACAGTCAAAGCAAGAGTACTGAGTACAGTCATCATAACATTACTGTTGCAGTTGGAATAATTTGGTCGCTGGTGACTTAAATATCTCAGAAGTGCTAGAATAACGTATGACTACTTCAGATATGGATGCTGATATTTACAATTCCCAGTACGGTAGTTGGTACATCCGCCGAAGTAGTACTGTATCCGTATTACTCTGTTAAGTGATGGTTTAAATTCAAAGGCAAGTTTAGGGTTGTCCATGTATAACGCGGTTATGTCTAGGGATATTTAAAATTGGCAGTACGGTTTTTAGTACATATGTCACCAGAGCACTGTAGCAATTGTATTCATGTGTTCAATGATAATGTGAATTCTGTAGCAATTGTAGAACCAGAAACGGAGGAACCGTTATAGCGCGAGGGATTAACAGCTGACAACTCAGTAATGTGTACAGCCATCATCACAGTAATGTAACCATTGGAATAGTCTGATCAGACACGACTGAAGTTCCACAGTAGTTCTGGAATATACCATATATGCGTCAGACATGGCTAGTGATATTTACAATTCCCAGTACTGAACTTTTTACATTCACCAATGGAGCACTGTAGAAGTTGGATTAATCTGTTAAGTGATGACACAGGTTCTGCAATATTTATAGCATGATCAATGTGTAGATCAGTTATGGGTAGAGATATTTAAAATTGCCAGTACGGTAGCTGGAACATTCACCAATTGGTCACTGTAGCAGTAGAATTAATCCCATAACTGACGTTACAAACAATATTGCAATCTTAGAATGACATAGGATTGGCCCATTATCTCTCCAAGTATTAGCAAGTGATGGCACAGTACTTATTACAGCAATCATCACAGTACATTAGCCGTTGCAATACCTTGTCCACGGATAACATTAATTTAACGGCAATTCTAGAATAACGAATGTATAGTACGGATATGGCTACAGATATCTAAAGTAGACAGTACTGAACTTAGTACATCCATCAACAGAGTACTGCAGCTGTTGGTTCAACCTGTACAATGATAACAGTAATTCTATAAGAACTCTAAAGTGACAAAAGACAGGTCCTTCGAAGCTCGAGGTAATAACGGCTGACATAGAGGTACTGAGATCGGCCATCAGCACAATACTGCAGCAGTTGGATTTAACCCTACGCTTACGGTCATATTCCACACCGGGTCTAACACAACCAATGTATAAGCCAGTTATATCCAGAGATATTCGCAATTCCCAGTGCAGCATTTCGTGTATGTTATGTTACATATATTTGCAGTCGACAGTACGGTACATGCTACATCCATCAGCAGTAAACTGCAAACGTTGGATTATCCTGCTCAATGATGATGTCCATTATGTAGCAATTCTAGAATGGGAAATGGCTGATCCGCTATAGCTCGAGGTATATGCAACTGAGCACTCAGTACAATGATATAGCCATTATCACAGTACTGTAGCCGTTGGATTAGCTTGCTCACTGATATTTCAGGTTATGTTTCAATTCCAGGGTGATAGAGGAATGGTCCACTATGGTTCGAGGCATTAACAGATGAAGAAATTGTACTGAGTATGGCCATCATCAGTGATCTTTAGCCGGTGGGCTTATTTCCTGACGGGTAAAGTAAATTTAAACGCAATTCTAGAGTAACCAATACATAGGACAACGATGGCTATAGGTATTTACGAATGTCAGAACTGCTATGAATATATATAATTACAAATGACAGTTAATACATCCACCAACAGTGCACTGCAGCAGTTGGATTAACCTGTCCACTGATGATTTAGATTTTATAGCAGTTCTAGTATGACAAGGGACATATCCCTAAAAGCTAGAGCTATTAATAATCGACACAGCAGTACTATGTTCAGGCACCATCACAATACTGTACCCGTCGAAATTACTTGTCCACTGACCACCTATATTCCACAGTAGATCTAGAATTATCAATGTATACGTAAGTTTAAGATAAAGATATTTACAATTCCTAGTACGGTAGTTGGTGCACCATCTAATACAGCGCAGTAGCAGTTGTATTAATTTTTCACGGATGATCATAATATCACAGTATTTCTAAAGTAGTCAATGTATTCATCATCTATGCCTCGCGGTATTTAAAGTACCAAGTACGGTAGATGGTACATCCACCAATAGAGCATTGCAGCCATAGGATTATTCCGTTCAGTGGTGTTCCATATCACATTGTAATTCTAGATTGTCGAGAGACTGAGCCATTATCTCACGAGGCATTATCATTTGACGAAGCAGTACGGGGTAAAGCCGCCATAACAGTCCTTTTCCCGTTGGACTAATTTTCTGACTGATATCATTGATTCATCAGCAATTCTAGAATAACAAATATATAGTGCGGCACTGGCTACAGACACTTCAAATTGACAGTACGGTACTTAGTACATCAATCAACGGAGCACTGTAGCTGCCGGATTAACGTGTACAAAGATGATTTGGATTCTACAGCAATTCTAGGGTGGCAAAAGGACTATCCGCTAAAGGTCGAGACAATAACAATTGACACAACAGTACTGCAAACAGCCATCATCACAGTACTGCAGTCGTTGGAATAATCTTTTCTCTGGTGATGTAAATTCTGTTGCAATTCCAGAATGGCAAACGACAGGCCTATTACCGATCGAGACTTTAACAATTGGCCAAACTTTACATAGTACAGCAGTCATTACACTGCTTTTGCCGCAGTATTAATTTGTTCGCAGATGATGTAAATTCAAAGCAAGCCAAGAATAATCAATGTAAATTACGGTTATGGCAAGGGATATTTACAACTGACAGTACAGAACTAATTAGATCCACCGAAAGAGCACGGTAGCCGGTGGATTAATATGTTCAGTGATGACTTAGATATTATAGCAATTCAACAGTGACTAATTATTGATCCGTTACATCGCCAGGCGTTAAATAGTGACACAGCTGGACTGAGTAAGGCCACAATCACAGTAACGTAGGTGTCGGAATAATTTGTCCATTGCCTATTTAAATTCCCCAGCGACTCTAGAGAAATCAATGTAAAGTACGGTTACGGCTAGTGGTATTTACAGTTGAGCGTGCGGTATATAGTGCATACACCTATAGAGCACTGTAATCATTGGATTAATCTGTCCGCAGATATCCCAAGCTGTATAGCAGTTCTGGAACTACCAGCGGATAGGGCAAGTATCGGTAATTGTAATGACAATGGACAATACGATACGGAGTGTGGCCATCTACACTATACTGTAGGCACTCTATTAATCTGTACTCTGAACGTCACAGTCCATTAGCAGTTGCCGAGTGACCAATGGATACAGCAACTATCGCTGGAGAAACTTACAGATGCTAATACAGTACATAGTATTGCCTTCAACAGAGGACAGTGTCCGTTTAATTCATCTGTTTACGTTTGACTTGAGTTCCATAGCTGTTCTAGAATGTTCAAATCTTTAACCAACCTTTAACCAATTGCAGATGCAGGTATTAACAACGTACGTATACTGCGAAGTATAGTTATGAATACAGACCTACAGCCACTGAATTAACCTGTCCTCTTGTCGCCTAAATTGTATTGCAATTCTGGAATGATCAATGAATTTGCCAGCGCGAGAGATATTGATAAATGACAATATTGTACAGAGTGTAGCCATTTAAATAGTTCCATAGCCATTGCACTACTTCATCAAATAGGGATGTACACTGCATAGGGCTTCAACAATTATCAATCAAAGCATGAACCATCGCTACATGTATTAACAATAGACAATACGTTACTCAGTAAATTCATAATCAATATACTGCAGCTGCTGGATTGCAGCACACTGATGGTGTAAATTCTAACGCAGATCTGGAATAATCAACGTATAGACCAGTTACGCTTAGAGATACATGCAGTTGAAGGAACGGTGCTTAGCACGTCCGCCAGCAGAGCACAGTTGCCGTTGGAATAACCATTTGAAGGAGGATTTATGTCCTATAGCAATTCCAGAGTGACAAAAGGCAGATCCATTTTCGCTCGATATACTAACCATTGACAAGCAGTACAGATTGCAGCCATTATCACTGTAGAGTACGCGCTGGATCAATTTGTTCAGGGATTGAAGTTCGACAGAAGTACTGTAGTGATAAATGTGTATACCAGTCATGGCTGCATATATTAACTATTCACAGTACGGAATTTAGTACAACCGCCAACAGAGCACAGTTGCCGTTTGATTGACATGGTCATTGATGATTTAATTTCCATTGAAAAAATGGAATGACAAAAGGATTATCCATTATCGCTCGAAGAGCTGAGAATTTACAAAACACTACTGGGCAACGGCACTATCCCTGTTCAGTAGCCGTTGTATTAATTTGCTCAATGATGGTTTACCTTCCTTAGTAATTCCAGAGTGACGAAAGAGAGAACCCCTATCGCTCGAGTTATTAACAACTGACAACACAGTACTGAGTACATCCAGCATCCGAGAACCGTATCCGCTGTACTAATTTTTTCACTGATGATTTTAATTCCAAAGCAAATGTAGAATAATCAATGTATGGAACTCCCATGGCTAGAGACATTTAAAATTTGCAGTACGGCATTTGGTACGTCCAACAACAGAGCATCGTACCTGTTGGATTAATCTGTTCACTGGAGGTTAAAGTTCTATAGCTGTCCAGAAGTGATGACCCATCAGATCACATTTAATTAGTGTCATTGACATGTGATAATGCAGTACTGTATGTAGCCATCCACACAATACTATAGCCACTAATTTATTCAGCAATTGTAAAAAGCCCAATGGATAAAGCAATTGCAAATGGAGACATTGAGACATGCCAAGCCAGTGCTAAGTACAGCCATCATTACAGTACTGTATCTATATGATTAATTTTTTCACTGATGATTCAGTTTCCGCTGCAGTCCTAGAACAATCAATGCGTAGATCAGTTACGGCTATTGATATTTACAATTGGCAGTATAGTACTAGGTACAAACACCAACAGAGCTCTGTAGCCGCTGCATTAGCCTGTTCACTGACGGTATAATCTCTGTAACAATTCTGGAATAATCATCGGATATATCACGTATATTTAGTGGCATACGCAAGTGACAATACATTTATGTATTTAGCCATCTACGCAGCACTACAGCCGTTAAATTCCTCTATTCGCAGGTCATGCAAGTTGTTCAGCAATTGCAGGAATATAAATTGATATGGTAAACGCTGCTGGTAAATTGACAAATGTCAAGTTAGCACTGGGTAAAACCTCATCACAGTACAGTAGACGTTTGATTAACTTCTTCACTGATGATGAACACTCCAATGTAATTCTAGAATAATCATCGTATACATCAGTTATGCCATGAGATATTTGCATGTCACGCACGGTGCCTAGTACATTCACCAACACAGCACTGCAGGCCTCGCAGTCATTTGTCCACTGATGACTTAAGCTGTATAGCAATTCTACAATAATCAGTGGGCTAGTCGTAAATAATTATTGACATTAGGAAATGCCAATACACTGCTGAGTGTGACCGTCAGCACTGTACTGTAACCATTCAATTGATCTGCTCTCTGATCACCCCAGTTCTTCTGCATCTCCGGCGTGAACAATGAACAAAGCACTTACAGCTGGAGACATTAACTTATGTCAATACGGAACTTAGTACATCCGCAAACAGAGTGCTGTAGCTGTTGGATTAATCCGTTCAGGGATGATATAATTCCGCAATAGTTCTAGAATAATCTATGAATATGCCACTTATAGCTAGAGATATTCACCATTCGCAGCACAATGGTTGGTACATCCGCCAATTGGACAATATAGCCTCTGCATTTAGCTATTCACTGATGATTTGAATTCTATTGTAATGCTAGAATGGGAAGGGAATGGCATATTATCGCTCGAGATATTAACGAATGAATAAACAGTACTGAGATCAGTCATCGTCACAGTAATTCAGGAGTTGGACTAATTTGCTCACATATAACTTATGTTTAACGGCAATTCTAGAATACTCGATATATAGTTTGTCTATGGCTAGAGATATTAACAATTGATAGCAGAGTACCTAGTACATACGTCAATTGAGCACTGTAGCCGTTGAACTAACCTGCTCAATAATGATGTATATTCCGTAGCAATTCAATAATAACAAAGGACATATCAGTTATAGCTGGAGGTATTAAGAAATGACATTACAGTACTGAGTACACCCATCATGGCAGTACAGTAGCCGTTACGTTAATGTGTTCATTTATGACGTAGATGGCAAAGCAAGGCTAGAGCAATGATTGCAATATACGGTTATGGCCTGAGACATTTAAAACTTCCAGTACTGTAGTTAGCATGTTCACCGACACAGCACTGTAGCCATTGCATTAATCTGTTCAGAGCTGATTTATATCCCATTGCAATTCTAGAATGACCGACGGCTGACTCATTATCGCTCTAGGCATTAACAATTGACGAAACAGTACTCAGTGCAGCCACCGTGGCAGTGCTGCGTACGTTGGACATATTTGTTCATGGATGATGTATATTCCAAAGCAGGTGTATATTGATCAATGTATGGTGCGGATATGGGAGGAGATATTCAGAATTCGTAGTACAGAAGTTTGTGTATCCACCAACAGAGCACTGTAGCCGTTAACTTAAACTGGCCTGTGATGATTTATGTTCCAAGGTAGGTCTAGGGTACCTACCAATGTATAGTACGGTTATGTTTAGAGGAATTTAAAGTTAACTATACAGTTCTACATACATTCATCGACAGAGCACTGTCGCCGTTGGATTGATCTATTCAATGGCGATTTAGGTAATATTGCAATTCTAGAGAAAGAAATGGCAGTTCAATTATCGCACGAGACATCAACAATCGATGTAGCTTTACTGGGAGCGGCTATCATAACAGTACTGTAGCCGCTGGATTAAATAGCAACGGATGACGCGGATTTCCATGCAGGTCTAGTGTAATATATGTATAGCACTGTTGCGACCAGAGATACTTATATTTAAGAGTACTGTTCCTAATACATCCACCAACATAGCAATGTAGCGGTTGAATTTGTCTGCTCAATGGTGATTAGTGTTCTATAGCAACACTAGGGTGACATGTGTCAGATCCATTGCCGCTCGAGATATCAACAACAGATAACACAGTAACAAGGACAGCCATCATTATAGTACTGTGGCTGTTCTATCAATCCGATCATTAATGACTTATATTCCAACGTAGTTCAAGAGTAATCAATGTATTCATCAGCTATGGCCAAGGACGTTAACAGTACCCAGTACTGTAGACGGTGGTTCCGTCAATAGAACGCTTTAGCCGTTGTATTGATCTGTTCAGTGGTGACTTACATTATTTTGCAAATCTATAATGACGGCGAACTGACCCATTACCACTCTTTATAACAACAAGTGACGAAACCATACTGAGTACAGCCGTCATAACTGTACCATAGCCGTTGGATAAATTTCTACACTGATTACGTTTATTCCAAATCAAGTCATGAGTAATCAATGTATAGTACGGTTGTGCATAGAGACATTTACAATTGACAGTATGGTCTATGTATACACATCTACAGAGCACATAGCCGGTGGTTTGGTCTGTTCAATGATGATTCTGATGCTATAGCAGTCCTAGAATGACAGAAGACATGTCCATTACTTCTCGGGGTACTAGGAACTGATATCACAGGTCTAAGTACAGCCATTATTCAATACCGTAGCCGTTGGATTAATTTAATCACTGATGACGAAAATTCCACAGTAGTTCTTGAGTAATCATTGTATATATCAGATATGGCCAGAGATGTTTCAAACTAATAGTACGGTAGTTTGTACAGCCGCCAATAGTGCAGTGTAGCAGTTGAAATAATCTGCTGAGTGATGATTTAAGTACAATTTCCATTCTAGAATGACGACGGACTGACCCACTATTGCTCGCGATATTAACAATGGACTAAACAGTACTGAGGACAGCCATAAGCACAGTACCTTGGACGTAGCACTAATTAGTCGACTGGTAGCCTTTATTTAATTGCAACCCTAGAATTATCAATACATGGTTCAGTTATGGCTACAGATAGTTGCAATTCACAGTACAGTACTTAGTACATCCATCAACTGTGCACTGTAGCAATTGAATCATTCTGTTCCATTGGACCATTACCTCTCGAGACATTGAAAATTGACGAAGCAGTACTGAGCACGGCTAGCACCGCAGTAATGTTAGGCTGGATTAATTTGCTCACTGATAATGTAAATTACTAAGCAAGACTAGAACAATAAATGTATAGCACGGTTATGGCTAGAGTTGTTTAAAATTGCAAGTACAATCCTTAGAACCTCCATCAGCAGAGCACTGTAGCCTTTGGATTGGTATGTTCAATGATGATTTATATTCTATAGCAATTCTAGAGTTACAAAATTATGATTTGTTACCGCTCGAGGCATTAACAACTGACACCACATTTTTGAGTGCAGCCACCATACGTTACTGTAGCCGATGGATTAATTTGTTCACTGAACAAATAAATTCCACAGGAGTTCTGGAATTATCAACGTATACACCAGTTACGACTATAGATATTTAAAATTCCAAATAAGTTAGTTGTTACATCCGCCAACAGACCACTGTACCGATGGATAATTCTGCTGCCAGATGTCTCGATCAAAGTAGCAGTTTTAAAATGGTCAATGGGTAGAACATATATTGGTACACGTATTTTCAATTCACAATTCAGTACGTAGAGTAGGCATATACACAGCGGTATAGTGACTGAATTAACTTATTCGCTGACAACTGAAGTTCTACCGTAGATGTAGAGTTATTCATGGACAGAGCAATTGTCGCTGGAGTATTAAACACATGTCAAAGGAGTACAGTGTAGGGCAATCAACAAAGCACTAGCCGTTTGAATAATCAAGTCACTGATGATGTAAATTCTGTAGCAATTTTAGAACGAATAAGGGAATGCCCATTGTGGCTCGAGATATTATGAATTGACAACAAGGTACTATGTACCGCCATTATCGCAGTACTGTAGCCGTTGGATTAATTTGTACGCTGATGATTTAAGTAGAAGGGCAATTCTAGAAATATTAATGTTTAGCACGGTTATGGCCTTGGCTATTTAGATTTGACAGTACGGTACTTGGTACATCCACCAGTAGAGCTATTAATTCCAATAGCAGTTTTAGAACTATCAATAGATAGATCAGGTATCTGTAGTAATATTGACATATGCCAATACAATACTTAGTGTAGCCATCCACACAGTATTTTAGCACCTGCTCTAAACTGTTGGTTGATCATCCGCGTTCCTCAGCGAGTGTAGAGGGATCCATGGATAGAGAAATTTTCGTTGGAGATATTGACACGCGTTAATAAGTTACTGATCATAGCCACCGTCTGAGCACCCTTGGCGCTTGATTATTCAGGTCACTGACGACTTAAATGCTTTAGCAATTCTAGAATAATCAATGCACATACCGGTTATGACTTCGGCATTTTCAAATGACCGCACGGTACTTAGTACGCCCATTAAGGAAGCACTGTTGCTGTTGGATATATATGTTATCTGACGTCCTATATTATATAGCAATTCGTTAATGGCAAAATACTATTCTATTATCGCATGAGAAATTAAGAATTGGTAATGCAATACTGAGAGCAGGTATCACTACCATACTGTAACCGTTGTGTTAACCGTTTCACTGATGATGTAACTTCCACAGCAATTCTTGAGTTATCAAAGTATGGTACTGATATGGCCAGAGATATTTACAACCGATGATAAGGTATCTGTTACGTTCACTGACAGAGCAATATTACCATTAAATTAATCTGACGGCGGAAGAGCCGAATTCCACAGCAATTGTGGAGTGATGAATAGATAGAGCTGCTGTCGTTGAAGGCATTTTCCAATTTCAAAACATCGCAGAGTATAGCCATCAACAGTGCGCTCTAACCGTTTGATTAATCTGTTCACTGTTGTTATAAATCCTGTAACAATTCTAGAATGACAAAGGGCATGTCCATTATCGGTAGACGTAACGACACAAGACAAAACAGAGCTGAGTACAGCCATAATTACAGTAATGTAGCGGTTGCATTACCCTGATCACTGATCACTTAAATTCTGTAGCTATTCTAGAACGGCTAATGGTGTATCCATTGTTGACCGGAATATTATTCATTGCCAACGCAGTACTGAGTACAGCCATCTTGACCGAACTGTAGCCGTCGTTCCATTCTTTCTCACTGGTGATTTAAATTCCCCCGTAATACTAGGATAAGCAGTATATACGAGATTTGTGGCTAGAGATATTTGCAACTGACATTACGGTACACAGTACAACCATCATCAGAGCATTGTGGCCAATGAATTATTCTGCTCCCTGAGGATGTAGGCTCTACAACATTTCTAGAAATATCAATGGAATAATTATATATCGGTAGTAGAAATGGCAAATAGCAACACAGCACTGATTGTAGCCGCCTACACTGTACTGTAGCCATTGTATTAACCTGATAGTTATTCATATGAGTTCTTCAGCAATTGTGGAATGACCAATGTGTAGAGCGATTGTCGTTGTTGACATTGTGATATGAAAGCAGAGCACTCAGTATAGCAATCAGCAGGGAACTGTATCCGTTTGAATAATCTGCTCACTGTTGCTTCAAATTCTGTAGCAATTCTAGAATGTCAATGGACAGGTCCATTGTCGCTAGACACATCGCCAATGTAGCCGTAATGTAGCCGTTGTATTTCAAGTTTGTAGCAATTCTAGAATAATCTGTGTACAAGCAGGGCATAGCTGGAGATATTTACAGTTCACACTACGGAACTTACTAAATCCACCAGCAGAGCACAACAGCCGTTGGGTTAATCTATTCACTGATGATTGAGACTCCTTAACGAATCTAGTACGGTCAATGGATCGAATGATAATCGGTAGAGCTTGAGACATATTGCAATACAGCGCAGAGTGTACCCGCTTGCAGAATACTCTAGCCAATTTATTGACCTGTACGCTGATCGCCCACGATCATCCGCATTTGTAGAATTATCAATGAATGGCAATTGTCGCTGGAGATATTGAACTACGTCAGTACATTAGAGAGTATGTGCATCAACAGGGCATTCTAGAGTTAATGTTTTTCTGCTCTCCGCTGATATAAATTCTATAGCAATCTTAGAATGACAAAGGACAAAAACATTATCGCTCGAGAAATTAGCACTTGACTCCACTTTACTGAGTAGGGTCATTGTAGCAGTACCGTGGCCGTTATGCTGATTTGTCCTCCGACAATTTAAATTCCACTGCAATTCTAGAGTAGGCAATGTATATGGCTGTTATGACCAGAGATATTTTCAATTAGCAGTAAGGTAAATGGCATATCCGCCGGCGGAGCACTGTCGCCGTTTGTTTAATCTGATCAATCATGACTATATTCTATAGCAATAGTACAAGAACAAAGGCAGAACCATTACCGCTCGATATGTCGACAACTAATAACGCAGCACTGATTACAGCCATCAACACAGCACTGTTGACGCAGGAATAACCTATTGACGGTTGATGTAAACTCCATAGCGTGTCTAAAATGGTAAAAGGCGTATCAATGATCGCTCGAGACGTTAACAATTGACAACACGGTACAGAGAGCAGCCATCGTCACAGTACTGTAGACGTTGGGTTCACTTGTTCACTGGATACCTTCAACTCCACGGATATTCCAGAATAACCAACGTATAGAGAAGTTATCGCTACAGATATTTAAAATTGAAAACACGGTACATAGTCATTCACCAATATAGCACTGTAGTCGTTGGATTAAACTGTTCATTGACGATTTAAGTTCTCTAGCAATTCTAGAATCACGACAGACAGGTCCATTACCTCTCGAGATATTAACAATTTCAACAACAGCATTGAGTACAGCAATCATCACAGTACTGCAGCCGTTGCATTAATTTGTTCACTCCAGATGTAAATTCGACTGCAATTCTAGAATAATCTTTGTCCAGAGCGGTTGTGGCTGGTGTTATTTACAACTGACACTACCGTACTCTGGATATTCACCAACAAAGCACTGTAGCCATTGGATTCACGTGTCCAGTGAGAATTTGACCTCCACACAATCGCTAGTATAATCCATTTATACTTCAAATACGAATGTAGATATGTGCAGCTGTTTGAGCGGTACTTGGCACATCAACCATCATAGCTGTGTAGCCATTCGATAAATCTGAAAAGTGAGGTAAATTCTACAGTAATCCTATGATGACAAGGGGTAGACCAATTAACGCTCGTGACTTTGGCCGTTCATGAAACAGAACTGAGCACAGCCAGCATCGCATTACTGCAGCCTTTGTGTTTAGACGTTCATTGCCGGTTAAAATTCCACACCAATGCCAGAATAATCAATGTGTAGTACAGTTATGTCGCGAGATACTGGAATTCGCACCAATGTGCTCAGTACATTCAACATCAAAGCTATGTAGCCGCTGCGTTAATCTGTCTGCTGACTACTTATTCTGCCTGTATGTTCCAGAATGGTCAACGTATATATCAGATATCTTCAGTATTATTGACAAATAGCAATACAGTCCTGAGTGCAGCCATCTGCACAATGCTTCAGCCACTTATTTAATATGTTCGCTGATAATCTGAGTTGCTATGCAACTATAGAATGGGCAATAGTTGGTGTACATGTCGCTGGAGGAATTCGCATATGTCAAAACGGCAATGAGTACAGTCACTATCACAGTACAGCAGCCTTCGCATTCATCTCTTCACTGATGACGTGGATTCCAATGTACGCCTACAATAATCAATGTATAGGTCAGATGTGGCCATTACATATTTAAAATTGGTAGCATGGTGCAGGGTAAATCCACATGCAGAGCACTGTAGAAGTTGGATTAATCTGTCCACTGTTGATATAATCTCTGTGCCATTTCCTGAATGATCAAGGGATAGATCAGAAATGTTTGGCGTTATTAGAAAACGACCATACATTTCTGGGTGTAGCCGTCTACAGAATGCAATTGCCGTTGAATTAATCGTTTCGCTGACCATGGAAGTTGTTCAGCAATTGTGAAGCGACCAATGGATTCAGCAATTCTCGCCGGAGACATTGATATTTACCAAAGCAGATCGGATTGATGCCACCGTTAAAGGAATGTGGCCGTTTTATTAATTTGTACACTGATGATCCAAATTCCGCAGCAGCTCTAGAATATACAATGCATAGGTCGGTTATGGCCAGAGATATTTACAATAGGCAGCGCCGTGGTTAGTACATTCACCAAGAGGGCGCTCTAGTCATTGGTTTAATCTTTCAGTCATGAATTAAACTGTACAGCAGTTCTAGAATGATCAACGGATAGATCAATTGCCGCTGGAGACATTGCATACGGCATAAGATTACTGAGTAGGGTCATGATTAATTTAATATATCCATTTCATTAATTTTTCACTGAGCATTTAAATTCCGCAGCAGCTTTAGGATAAGCAATGTACAGTTCGGTATCGCTTTCGATATTAACAGTTGACTACACAGTGCTGAGTACAGTCACCATCCCAGTACGGTAGCCGAAGCAACTATTCCGTATCTTATGACGTAGATTCCACAGAAATTAAAGAATAATGAAGGTATAGGACGTTTATGTCTGCAGTTATATAAAATTGGCAGCACGCTGCTTGTTATGGCAATTCTACAATGGCTAATTTCAGATGAATCGTATCGCCAGGCATTTACAGTCGACACAGCAAGGACTGAGCACAGCAATCATCAAAGTGACGAATAATTTGTTCACTGCTGATGAAGGTTCTACAGCAATTCTAGAGTAGTCAATGCATGGTACGAATATGGCTAGAAATTTTTACAACAGAGTATATCGTACATAGTTCATGCTCCAAATTTAGATTAGTCTGTTCAATGGTGATTTAAATACTACAACAGATCTAGGTTGACAACGGACGTATCCATCATCGATGGAAACGTCAACAGTTGACGACACATTACTGAGTTCAGCCATCATCACGTTAATGTAGACGTTGGATTAATTTGTTCATTCATGACAGTGTTCCACAGTCATTATAGAATGACCAATGTATACAACGGTTCTGGCTGGGGATGTTTACAACTGACAGTACCGTACTCAGTACATCCACAAAGGAGTACACTGGCCGAAGGATTATTCCTTTCAATGATGACATATATGCTACAGCAACTGCAGAATGGAAAAGGACAGATCCATTTTGCCTCGAGATATTTGCGACTTACAACACAGTACACTGTACGTCCATCAAAGCGGTCTTGCAGCCGATGGAATAATATGTACATTGGTGATGTAAAATCCACATTCATTCTGGAATAATTAACGTATATTACAGATACTGTTAAAGGTAATTGCAATTGACACACCTGTTCGTCGTGCATCCACCGATAGCGCAGTGTAACCTTTCGACGAATCTGTTTACAGATGATCAAAGTTTTATAACGATTATGAAATGAAAAACGACGGATCCACATTCCATACAGGTATGAACAAATGTCAACACAGTACTGCGTTCAGTCGTCATCGCAGTACTGTAGCAGAAGCGTTACTTTCATCACTGGTGGTGTTAATTCAAAAGCAAATCTAAAACATTCATCGAATAGTACGGTCAGGGAAAGAGCAAGAGACATCTAAAATTGACAGTACCGTAGTTTGTGCATCTACCAACAGAGCCCTATGGCTGTTGGATTAATTTGCTCACTAATGATATATATTGTACCGCGATTTTGCTGTGAAAAAATACAGACCCGTTACCTCTGGAAACATTAACAACTGACAACACAGTACTGAGAGCTGCCAACATCACAGTACTGTAGCAGTTGGAATAATTTGATCATTGATGGTTTAAATTATACAGCCCTTCCAGAAAAGTGAATGAATGGTAAGGATATGGCTAGGGATGTACACAATAGTCAGTATGATACTCAGTACATCCAGCAAGAGAGCACTGTAGCCGATGGATTATCCTCCTCAGTAGTGATTTAGATTTTCTGGAAACTCCACTACGACTAATTACGTATAAATTATATTTCCGGGCATTAAGGATTGGCATAACAGGACTGGGTACAGCCATCGTCACAGTAACGTTGTCGTTGGAACAATTTGTTCACGGGTGGTGGAAGTTCTTCAGCAATTCTAGAACATACAATGTATGATACGGATACCGTTAGAGACATTGACAGCTGACAATACGTTACTTCGTGCATCTGCCAAGCGAGCATCATTGCCGTTAGATTAACCTGCTCACTGATGATCTATGTTCCACAAAAATTCTTTAATGAAAAAAGGCAGTTCCATTATGCCTCGAGATATGGGCAGTTGAAAACACAATAGAGTGTAAAGCCATAAAGACGGAAACGTATTCGGTAGATTAATTTGTCCACTGATAATACAAGATCCGTATTCTTTCTGGAATTAAAAACGTATAGTGCGGCTATGTGTAGAGATACTTACAATTGACACTACAGAACACTGTTCATCCAATGTCAGAGCACTGCAGACGATGGACTATCCCCTTCAAAGATGATTTGAATCCTATTGCAATGCTAGAATGGCAAAAGACTCATCCATTACTGCTCGGGATATTACCAACTGACAACACGGTGTACAGTACATCCACCAACGCTGTCTGCAGCGGTTGGATTAACTTGTTCACTGATGATGTGAAATGCATAGAGAGTCTAGAGTAAACAACGCACAGAAAGGGTATGGCTAGAGATAAATACAATTGTCAGTACGTTTGCTATTACATCCATCAACGGAGCACAGAAGCCGTTGGATTGGTCTGGTGAATTATGATATATATTATATGTCAAATCTAGAATGACAAAAAATATGCCCATTACTGCCGGAGATATTAAGAATCGACGACATAGGTCTAAATACAGCCATTCTACGATGCCGTAGCCGTTGGATTAAAATAATCACTCACGACTTAATTTCCTCAGTAGTTCTAGAGTAATCATTGTATACGTCAGTTATTGCTAGAGATATTCAGAACTCCTAGCACGGTGGTAGGTGTATCCACCAATAGAATAGTGTAGTCGTTGGATTAATCTGCTCAGTGATGATTTAAATTCTATTTCGATCCCAGAATGATAAAGTACTGGACCATCATTCCTCGCGTCATTAACAATGGACGAAGCAGTGCTGCGTATAGCCATAGTCACTTTTCTTTTCTCGTTGGTATAATTTGTACACTGAAGTCCTTTATATCAGATTTGCGCTAGACTGATCTATGCATACATCTGTTACGGCTGGAGGTATTTACAATTCCCATTGCGGTACTTGGTGCATCGACCAAGAGAGCACTGAAACTGTTGGATTAAACAATTCAGTGACAATTAAAATTTCAAAGCACGTCTAGGGTAGCAATTGTATGACACGGTTACGTCTAGAGATATTTACAATTGTCAGTAGGCTACCGAGTACGTCTACCAACAGAGAAATGTAGCCGTTCTGCTGATCACTGATGATTTTATTCCTACAGCAATTTCTGGTTGACAAGCGATATACCGATTGTCGCTCGAGATGTTAACAATTTCCAAAGCAGTAGCGAGTATAGCCATCATCAAAATACTTCAGCCGTTCGTATAATTTGTTCACTGATGTTCTAAATTCTATAGCAATTGCAGATTTCTCTAAGCATAAAACAGTTATAACTGGTGACATTAGCACTTGGTAATAGAGTATTGATTATAGCCATGAACGCAGTACCACAGTAATTGTTTCGAGCAATGCTATGACGATGAAAGTTATTTTACAATTCAAATTTGTTCAGTGGAGGGATCCATTATCGCTGAGGATACAGAAAATTGTATCTACAGCAATGATTGTATCAATCCCTACATTTCTACATTCAATCGATTAATCTATACGCTGGCCATCAAAGTTCTGTAACCACTGTAGAATAGTCAATGTAGTGACCAACTACAGCAGAGATATCGATAAGCGACAATACACTACGGAGTACAGCCATAAACACAAAATTATAGTAGATGGATGGATGTATTTACTCATGACATAAGTTCTGCTGCAATTCCACAATAATCTACGTATAGATTAATTACGGCATGAGATATATAAAGTACACTGCGGTATCTAGCACATCCACAAAAAAAGCACTGTAGCCGTTAATTATTCAGGTCATTGGTAATTTAAATTGCATTGCAATGCTGGAATGACGAACGGAATATCCATCATCGCCCGAGATATTAGCATTGCACAAAGCGGTGCTGAGTACAGCCATCATCACAGTACTGTAGTCTTTAGATTAATTTGCCCTTTTATAACGCAAATTCCTTAACCATCCCAAAATATCATATGTATAGCTCAGTTATGCGTGCAGACATTTACAATTGTCAGCAGGATACTTAGTGCATCCTCCAACATAGCAATGTAGTCGTTGGATTAATTTGCGTTCGGATTAATTGAACACAATAGCATTTCTGGAATGATCAATGGATTGCTTAAATAACGGTAGAGATATTGACAAATTACAACACCGTACCACGTGTAACAATCTACACAATACTACAGCCATTGGGTTAATATGTTCGCTGGCCTTCTATGTCCTTCAGCATTTGTACAATGATTAATGAGCAGAGAAATTGTCGCTAGAAGCATTGACAAATGTTAATAAAGTACTGAGTATAGAGTGCAACGGAGCACTGTATCTTCTTGATTAGCCTGGTCACTAAGGGTTTACGCTCTACAGCAGTTTTAGGATGACAAACTGCTGATCCACTAAATCGCCAGGAAATAACGATTTACATAGCCGGACTGTGTAACGCTATCATCACAGAAACGTAATTGTTGGATTAATTTGCTCGCTGACGGTTTAAATTCGCAAGCTGTCCCAGAAAAGTCCACGTATAGTACGGTTACAGCGAGAAATGTTTGCAGGAGGCAGTACGATACGCAGCACATACACCAACAAAGCGCAGTAGATCCTCTATTAACCTGTTCAATGGTGATTTATGTTCTATACTATTTCCAGATTGACGAAGAACGGATCAGTTAAACCTCGAGACATTAACAATTGACTTAACAGTACTGAGTGCAGTCATCATCTCGGTACTGTGTCATTTGGATTAGTTTGATCACTAATGAAACAGTTCCACAGTAGTTCTAGCGTAATTAATGTACACAACAGTAATGGCTAGAGATGATAAAAATACCCAGTGCGGTAGTTGATGCATACAACGAACGAGCACTACAGCCGCTGGATAAATCCGTTCACTGATGTAAATTCCACTGTAGTACTAGAATTATCAATGTATGCATCAGCTAGGTCTGGGGGTATTTACAATTTCATGTACATTGTTTGGCACATCCACCGATAGAGCACTGCAGCCATTGGATTATCCTCTTCAGTGGAGATACATGTTATATTGCAACTCTACAATGACAAAGGACTGACTCATTATCGCCCTAGATATTAACAAGTGACGAAGCAGTACTGAGTACAGCCATCATCACGGTAGCGTAGTCATCGGATTGATTTGTTCACTAGAGGTGAAAATTCCAAAGCAAGTCTAGAGTAATCAATGCATTGTGAGGTTATGAATGGAAACATCAACAATTGCGTGTACGGTACTTTGTACATCCACCAAGAGGGCACTGTAGCAGTTGGATTCATATGGTCAGTTGTGATTTAAATTCCAATGCAAGTCTAGGTTAAAAAAATGTATAGTTGACATTTACAGATATTAACATTTGATAGCACGATACTTAGCGCATCCATCATGAGAGCACGGTGGTCGTTGGATTAATCTGTTCGGTGATGACTTAGATTCCAGTGCAACTGTGGAAGAGGAAAGGTCTGCCCCGACAACGCTTGGGACATTAAAAATTGATGAGAGGCTACTGAGGAAATGCACCATTACATTACTGTAGCCGTTGGATTAATATATTCAATGATGACTCATATTCCACATTAGTCCTAGATGAAGCAATGTATGCCGTATTTATGGCTAGAGATATTAACAATTCCCTGTACAGTGGATGATACTTTCACATACAGAGCCCTGTAGCTATTGGATTAATCTGTTCAGTGGTGATTAATATCCTATTTATACCCTAGAATGACTAAAGACAGATCCGTCACAGCTCGAGATAATAACTATTGCCATAACAGCACTGAGTGCTGCTATCACAACAGCACGGCGGCAGTTCGTTCAATCTGTTCTCCGATGATACATATCCTATTGCAATTCTAGAATGGCAAAGGACTGACCCACTATCGCTCGGGATATTAAGAAATGTCGAAACAGTACTGCGTACAGCCATAATCACAGTGTCTTAGCCGTTGGACTGATTTTGTGACGGATAATTTATTTTTAACAGCAATTCTAGAACAATCAATATGTAGTGCGGTTTCCGTTACAGAAATTTACGACTGTCAGTACGAAGCTAAGAACATCCGTCAACGGAGCACTGTAGCCCTTGGATTGATATGTTCAATAATTACCTATATTCCACATCCATTCTAGGATGGCAAAGAACAGATCCACTACCGCTCGTGGTATTATCCACTGACAACACAGTACAATCTTCAACCATCACCACAGTACCGCCGCCGTTGCATTAATCTGTTTTCTGATGAAATACGTTCCACAGTTGTTCTTTAATGATCAACGCATTCATCAGCTCTGGATAGAGACATTTACAGTTCCTAGTGCGGTAGCTGCTGCATCCGTTAGCAGACTACTGCAGTGTTTGGACTATTCTGTTGAGTGACGATGTATATTCTATTGCAATTCAAGAATGACAAACGACTGAACCATATCCCTCGGGACATTTTCAATAGACGAAACAGTACTGGGTACAGCGAGAATCACAGTACTGTTACGCTGGGCTAATTTGCCCACTGATGATGTAAATTACTGAGCAAGTCTCGAATAATGGATGCATAGTACGGCTATGGTTAGAGATGTTTATAATTGAAAGCACAGTTCATAGTGCATCCATCAACAGAGCACTGTGGCCGTTAGATTGTTCTGTTCAATGATGATTTATATCTTACAGCAACTCTAGAGTGACTAAAGTTGCCGCTCGATATATTAGCTACCGAGAGTACAGTACTAACTGCAACCATTACCACATTACTGCCGCCGTTGGATTAATCTGTCCTCTGATGATATAATTCCCACAACATTTGAAGAAAATCCATGTATGAATCAGTTACAGCCACAGACATTTACGACAGGCGGTAAAGTATATAGTACATCCATCAACAGAGCACTGTGGCCTTTGGATTGTTCTGTTCAATGACGATTTATATTCTATAGTAATTCTAGAATCCCAGAAGACAGATCCTATACCGTTCGGGACATTAAAAACTGACATTAACAACAGGGCAATAAGTACAGCTATCATCAGATTGCTGTAGCCGTTGAATTAGCTTGCTCACCAACGGTATAAGTTCCACGGCAGTTCTAGAATAATGGATGAATACGACAGTTCTGGCTGGAGGTATTTACAATTCCTGGTATCGTAATTGGTACATCAACAAACTGAGCACTGTAGCCGCTGGATTGATATGTTCACTGATGACCTACTGTCTATGGCAAATCTAGGGTGATCAGTGGAAGGATCATATATCTGCAGTGATATTGAGAAATGGCAGTAGGGTACAAATCATAGCCATATGGACAATACTGTCACTATGGCAAAAATCTGTTCGGTGACAATCTAAGTTGCTCAGCAAATGTAGAATGATCAGTGGATACAGCAATTGCCGCTGGTGGCATTAACATATGCCAAAACAGTGCTAAGTATAGGAAGGATCAGGGCATTGTAGAAGTTTGATTAATCTGTGGACCGATGAGCTAAATTCTATGTCAATGCTGGAATGATAGGAGAATGATACATAATCGCTAGAGATATTTGCAACTGAAGACACCGTTCTGATTACAGCAATCACCAGAGAACTCTAGCCGTTTTATTAATTCCTTCACTGGCGCCCTAGACATTAAGCAGTGAGGAAACAGTAGTTAGTACAGCCATCATCACAGTAATGTAGCCATAGGATTAATTTGATCACTGATGACTTAAGTTCCACAGTAGCTCTAGAATAATCAAAGCATACATCAGTTACGGCTAGAGACATTTAAAACGAACAGGTCGGAAATTGGACCATCCACGAGCTGAGCACTGTAGCCAATAGGTAAATTCGTTCGTAGATGATGTAAATTCCAAGACATGTCTAAAGTAGTCAATGTATAGTACGGTTATGGCTGGAGATATCTGTAGATGTTAGTGCAGTTCCTAGTACGTCCATCTACAGTGCACAGTAGGCGCTGGATTAATCTGCACAATGATGATGTTGATTCTGTAGCAATACCAGAATGACAACAGACAGATCCATCATAGCTCGAGACATTAAAAATTGACATAAGGGTACTAGGTACACCAATCATCAGAGTACAGCAGCCGTTGGCTAATCTATCCACTGATGTTTAACAATCCGAAGTACTTCCAAAAAAATCAGTGTATAAATCTATTATTCCTAGAGGTATATACAATTCCCAGTAAGGTGGTTGTTACCACCACCATTGTAGCCGTTTTATTAATGTGCGCAGTATTGACTTACGTTCCAAAGCAAGTCTCAGGAAGCCAATATATAGTACGGTTACGGCTAGAGGTATTTACAATTGTCAGTAGGGTTCTTAGATCCTGCATTAATAGAGCAGTGTATTCGTTGGATTGGTCTATTCATGATGATTTGGATTCTACACCTGTACCAGAGTGAGAAGTCACAAATTCATAACGGCTAGTGCTATTAACAACTGACAACGCAGTACTAAGTGCAGCCGGCATCATAGTACTGTAGCCCATAGATTAATTTCATCACTGACTAATTAAATTCCACAGTGCATCTAGAATATTGAAAGTCTACTTCAGTTATATCTGGAGATATTTAAAATACACAAGGCGATAGTTGATGCCTCCACCAATTGAGCACTGTAGCCCTTGGAAGAATTTGTCCTCTAATAACGTTGTTACCAAAGTAAGTGCAGAGTAATAAATGTATAGGGCGGATATGTCTGGAGATATTTAAGGTTGTCAAGTCGGTTCTTAGTACATCCAACAAGAAAGCACTGCAGCCGTTGCATTGATCTGTTCAATGACGACATAGAATTTATAGCAATTCTAGAATGACAAAAGAGAGGCCCATTATCGATTGAGAAATAAACAATTGACGAAACGGTACTGAGTACAGGCGTCATCAGATTGCTTTAGTAGTTATACTAATTTGTCCATTGATAACTTATGTTTTACCGCAATTCTAGAATAATCAATATATAGCACGTCTATGACAAGAGATATTTGCAATTGACATTACGGTACTTCGTACATCCATCAGCAGAGTATTGTAGCCGTTGGTTTAAACCCTTTGGTGATGATTTATATTCTATTGCAATTCGCAAACGGCAATGGATTTTTCGATAATTGCTCGACACAAACAGTTGACGGAACAGTGCAGAGAACTGACGGCATGACAGTCTTTTAGACGTTGGACAAATTCGTCCACTTGTCATATAAGCTGAACAGCAATGCTAGAATCATCAATGGATTGTACGGTTATGGCTGCAGATATTTACAATTAACAGTACGGTTCCTGTTACACCCATCATCGGAGCACTACAGCCGTTGTGTTGAACTTTTCAGTGACGATCTAAATTCCGCTGTGGTTCTAGAGTAGCCAATGTATACATCACCAATGCCTGAAGGTATTAACAAATCTCAGTACGGTATTTGTTACATCCACCAATAGGGTACTGTAGCCGTTGGATTAATCTGCTGAGTGATGATTTAACTACCATTGCTATTCTAGTATGACAAAAAAGTGTACCAAAATCGCTCGAAATATTAACAATTTGCGAAACAGTAAACCAAATCTGCTATAGTATATAAATCGACATTAAACAGATCAATCCAACGACTACTGTGCTCTATTGGTAGATAATACGAATATGGCACTGGGAATTGCAAATATCCCTAGCCACAACTTATGTACACATTGATCATTCTAGCACTACCTTGGAGTTTAAATCATAAGACAATAGATCAATAAAGCAGATGCAGTACTGTATGGTGGCTGTACACTGTATTGTTGTGTCAATTCTCAGTATCCCTAGCTACAACGGATCTGTCTTTTGTCATTCAAAATTTGCAGTGGGAAATAAATCATGATGGAGCAGAGTAATCCAAATATTGCAGGGCCCTAATGTTGGATTTACTGAGAACCTTGCAGTAATATGGAAATATCTCTAGCCATAACCGTACTATACATTGATTATTCCAGACTTTCTTTGGAAATAACATCACCGGTGGACAAATTATTCAAACTGCTACAGTACCATGCCAATGGATGGACTCAGTACTGTTTCGTCAATTGGAAATACCTCGAGCGATGGTGTACCAGTCCTTGGTCGTTCTAGAATTGCAATATGAGCCATCGCTGAACACGACACTGCAACGGATGCATTGCTCTCTTTGCGGATGCACCAACTATTCTACGTTGAATAGTAAATATCCCAAGCATTATCTGATGTGTACATTGATTATTCTAGGAATCGTGTTTAACCTAAATAATTACTGCACAGATAATTCCAACGGCTTCAATGCTGTACTGGTTGTAGTTCCAACTACTGCAATGGGAATTGTAAATATCCCTATCCGTAACTGACGCATACATAGATTATTCCAGAACTACGATAGAAGTAATATCATCAGCGTACAGATAAATGAAACGGCTGCAGTACTGTTATGATGACCATACTCTGTGCAGTTATGGCAATTGTTAATATCTCGAAATATAACAGGTCTGTCTTTTGTCACTCTACAGTTTCTATAGAATCTACATCATCATAGATAAGGTTCACTTAACGTATACAGTGTACTGCCGTTGGACCTACTAAGCACCGTACGGCCAATTGTAAATATCGGTAGCCATAACCGAACGATACATTGATTAGTTTATAACTGCTGTTAAGCTTAAGTTGTAAGCGAACAAATTAGTTCAATGGATAACGTGGTGTGATTATAGATGTACTCAGTACTCTTTCGATATATGTTAATGACTGGAGCTGTAATGGGTCAGTCCTTCGTCATTCTAGAGTTGCAATTGCATATAAATGATCACTGAAAGGATTAATCCAATGGCTACAGAGGTCCATTGGTGAATGTACCAACAAACGCACTGGGTACTGTAAATGTCTCTACCCATAGCTAATGTACACATTTATTATTCTAGATCTACCATGAAATTTAAGTCGCAAGTGAACAAATCCAACGTCTGCAGTACTGTTATGGTGGGTGTATACAGTCCTCTTATGTAAATTGTTAATACATCGGGCTGATATGGATCATGCTTTTGTCATCCTAAGACTGCTATAGAATCTACATCATCATTGAACAGGTTAGTCGAATGACCACAGTGCTCTGTTTATAGATGTACTAAGATCCGTACTGTCATTTGGGAATACCTCTATCCATTACCGTGCTGTGCATTGATAACTCCAGACATGCTTTGGAATTTAAATCATCACGCAAGAGACTAATCCAACGGCTACAGTGCCCTATTGGTGGTTGCAACAACTACTGTAATAGGTATTCTATATGTCTCTAGCTCTTACTGATGAACACATTGATTATTCTAGAACTACCGTGGATCTTACATCGTTTCTGCGCAGCTTAATCCAACGGCAACTGCACCGTGATGATGGCTGTACTTAGTGCTGTGTTGCCAGTTGTTAATGTCTCGAGCGATACCGGCACATCCCTTTGTCATTCTAGAATTGCTACGGTTTCAAGTAATCATTGAAGACGTTAGCCAAGCGACTAGAATGGTTTCTTGATGGATGTACAATGTATCGTAATGTCATTTGCGAATATCTCTATAGACAGCCGGACTATGCATTGATCACTATAGAATTGCATTGGAATCTACGTTACCAGTGAACAAATTAGTCCAACGGCTACAGTACAGTTGTGATGGCTGTCCTCAGTACTGTTAAGTCAATTGTTAACACCTCGAGCTGTGACGGATTTATCCTCTGTCATTCTAGAGTTCTTACTGTATCTACGTTATAATTGAACGGATCATTCCGAGGGCTACAGTGTTCTGTTGATGGATGTTCTAAGAGATGTACTCTCAATTATAAATTTCTCTAGCGGTAGCCGTGGTATACATTTATTTCTCTACACTTCCTTTGAAAATTACATCATCAGTGAACAAATATGTCCATCGGCTACAATACCCAATTGCTGGCGGCTTCAACTAACACACCTGGTATTTTGTATGTATATAGCCACAACTGATGTATGCATTGGTTATTCTAGAAAGCTGCTGAGCTTAAGTGGTCAGTGATCATATAACTCGAGAGGCTACAATACTATGATGATGGCTGTACTTAGTACTGTGTTGTCAATTGTTAATAGCTCGAGTCGCTATATATTTGTCACTTGCCACTCAAGAATCGCTGTAGTATCTATATCATCATTGAATAGATCAATCCAGCGTATACACTGCACTGTTAATGGTTGAACGGAAAACGTTACTAACAACTGTAAACGTCTCTAGCCACAACCGTACGATATATTCGCTACCCTAGATTCGCTTTGGAATTTAAGTCAATACTGAACAGATTAATGAGGCGGCTACAGTGATCTATTGGTTGTTGCGCCAACTGCCGTACTGGGAGTTGTAAATGTCTCCACCAATAACTCATTTAGGCAATGGTCATTCTAGGACTGCTGTTGAATATAAATCTCCAGTTAACAGATTAATAAAACGGCTGCAATACCGTGGTGATGGCTGTACTCAGTACTGTCATGTCAATTGTTAACACCTGGAGTCATAAGAGATCTGTCCCTTGTGATTCTCAAAATGCTACAATATCCACATCATCATTCAACAGTTTACTTCAACGGCTACAGTGGTCTGTGGGTGGATGCACTAAGTACAGTACTGTTGGTCGTAAACATCCCTAGCCACATCCGTAAAGTCAATGATTACTATGGAATTGCTGCTAAATTCAATTTGTCTGCAAGAAAATTTGTCCAACGGTCTAACTTCTATGATGATGTCTGTACACAGTACTCAGTTGCCAGTTGTTACTACCTCGAGCTATGAGGGTTCCTTCCTCTCTCATTCTGGAATTGCTACATATTCCAAATCATCACTGAGCAGGTTAAACCAACGGCTGCAGTGCACTGATGATTGATGTACTAAGTACCATAATGTCAATGGTGGGCATCTCGCGCCATAGCCGTATCATATACTGATTATTCTATAATTGCAGCTAAATGAAATTTACCAGTGAGGAAATAACTTCAACGGGCTATGCACTCTGATGTTTGCTGTACTCTGGGCTGTTTCGTCACATGTTAATTAGTTGTGCTACAACGAATCTGTATTTTGTCATTTTCGAATTGCTATATGTTACAAATTAACTGTGGACAGGTTAATCCAACAGCTGCAATGCACAGCGGAAGGTTGCACTAAGTAGCGTACTGTAATTTGTAATTTTCTCTAGCTATATCCGCACTACACATTGAATTTTCAAGAGTTGCTGCTAGATATAATTTATCAGTTAGGGGAACATTTCAACGGCTAGGGAACAGTGATGATGGCTGTACCCAATACTGTTACCTCAGTTATTAATGTCTCGGGATACAACGGATATGTCTTTTTTTCATTCTAGTTTTGCCATAGAATATATACCATCATAGAACATGTTAGTTCAACGGCTGTAGAAATCTGTTGCTGGATGTATAAGCTACCATATTGTGAATTGTTAATGTCTCTAGACTTATCTGATGTAAGCAATGATTATTCTAGTGCAACAGTGGAATTTAAGTCATTACTGGGTAGGTAAATCCAATGGCTACAGTTCTCCATTGGTGGATGTACCAACTACCGTACTGGGAACTGTAATTTTCTCTGGCCATACGTGATGTATATATTGATTATTCTAGAACTAGTGTGGAATTTAAATCAACTCTCAACAAATTAATCCAACGGGTGCAGTGCACTATTGGTGGATGTACCGACTAGTGTTTTGGGAATCCTAAACCTCTCTCTACATAACTGATGCATACATTGATTGTTCCAGAACTACTATAGAATCTACATGATCAGTGAACACATAATTCCCCCGGCCGCATTACGGTGAATTTAGTTGAACTCATGACTTTTTCACAACTCTTTATATCTCGAGCGATGATTGAGCCTCTCTCTACATAACTGATGCATACATTGATTGTTCCAGAACTACTATAGAATCTACATAATCAGTGAACACATAATTCCCCCGGCTGCATTACGGTGAATTTAGCTGAACTCATGACTTTTTCCCAATTCTTTATATCTCGAGCGATGATTGGCCATTCCTTGCCCTTCTAGAGCGGCAATAGTGTAAAAATCGTTACTGAATAGCTTAATCCAACGGCTATATTTCTCTATTGCTGAATGTAACAAATACTGTACTGGAATAGTAAACATCTCTTGCCATTACTGCTGTAGACATTGAATACTCTAGATACACTATGTAGCTTAAGTCATCACTGGACAGACTATTCCAACTGCTACAGTGTTGTATTGGAGGATACACAATCTATCGCACAGGGAATTGTAGATATTACTAGAAGTATCTGATATACACTCCGAACATTCTAGTACTACCGTGTAATTTATGTCGTCACTGGATACATTAATGCAACTGCTACATATATGTGTAGGTGGACACAAAATATACCGCACTTGGAATTGTAAATATTTCTAGCCGCAACTGATGTGTACAATGTCTATTCCAGGACTGCTGCGGAATATAAGCCATTAGAGATTAGAATAATCCATTGCATGCAATAATGTTAAGATGGATGCACACAGTACTGTTAGCTCAATTGTTAATATCTCGATCTATAACTGATCTGCCGTTTGTCACTCTAGAATTACTATACACGCTACATCATCATTGACCAGTTTAAACGAACTGCTTCAATGCTGTGTTGATGGATGTAATAAGCACCGTACTGTGAATTGTAAATATCTCTATCCATAGTGGTACTATGTTTTGATTAGTCCAGAATTGCCCTTAAACCTATATTAATTGTGAACAAGCTTGTGCATCTGCTAAAGTGCTGTGATCATAGCTGTGCTCAGTACTCTTTCGTCAATTGT
>NW_016909431.1:0-7477 GCF_001483705.2 Eufriesea mexicana
GGCTATGGGGGGCGCAGCCGTATTGGTCTCTGCACGTTTGTCTGAGCTAGGTAGCGTTTGTTTTTATTAAGTTTCGTTAGGTTAGCACAGGTTAGCTTAGACTTTTGTGATATACACAGCTATTCGGTTGATATCTGCGATCTACGTTGCTCTACTATACTCTGCTCGACTCTCACTATGCGGAGGCGAGCAGTGGTTGTCGTGAAAAGTTAGCTTGAGTTAGGTTATATTTGGTTTGACTAGGATAGGCTAACTTCGGTTAAGATTGCTTTGACTCTCTACTATACGCTATTATGTGTTGGATACCAGTGAGCCGCCGTGCTCTACTATATTGTGCTTGGCATTGGGGACGCCTGCAGCAGTGGTCGCTGCTCGTTATGTTCAGCCATGCTACGTTCCGTTAGGGTAGTTTGTATCAGGTTTGGTTAGCATATCTACGACTTTTGTGCTATACGCTGCTATCTGCGCATTTATGCGCTCTACTGTGTTCTAATGTCTTCTGCATGGATTTGGGGAGGCCAGCAATAGCCGGTACGTTAAGTTGTGTTACGTTACGTTTGAATAGATTAGGTTTTGGATGAGCTCTGTCAGGTTAACTTAGTCCTTCGTGCTGTACACTGCTATTCGGAGGATTTCTGCGCTCTACTGTGCTCTTCTACATTCTGCTTAGCCCTCGGAATGTCAGCAATATTGGTCTCGGCACGTTAGTTTGTGTTATGTCACGTGTGGTTAGTTTATTTTGGGTTAAGTTCGGTAAGGGTAGCTCCGACTTTCGTGTTATATACTGTTGCTTCGTGCATTGCTGCGCTCAACTCTTCTCTACTTTATCCTGCTTGTCCCTGGGGAGGCCACCAATAGTGGTCGCGGCACGTTATGCTGTGGTATGCTACGTTTGGTTACGTTACGTTAGCCTGGGTTAGGTCTGGATAGATACGACTTTTGTGCTCCACACTGCGATTCGCTGGATTTCTGCGCTCTCGCCTCCTCTAGTAAGTTCTACTCGACTCTGTGGTGGCCAGCAATAGTGGTCGCGGTACGTTAGGTTGAGTTAGGATGCGCTTAGTATCAGTCAGGTTAGGTTGGGCTACCTTAGTTTTTGTGCCATATACTGCTATTCGGTAGATTTCTGCGATCTAGTGTGCTTCGGTATGCTTTGCTCGGCTATAGGGAGCGCAGTAGTAGTGGTCTCGGCACGTTATTTTGTGTTCGGCTACGATTGGTTAGGTTAGATTTGGTCAGGTACGGCTTACGTATCTGACTTTTTCGGTATACACTGCAATGATGGGGATTTCTGCGTTCTGCTGTGCTCTAGTATATCCTGCGTGGCTCTGCAGAGGCCAGCAATAGTGGACTCGGCACGTTCGCTTGAGCAGGGCTACGTTCGGTTATGTTACGTTTGGTGATGTTAGGAAAGTATAGTTCAGACTTTTGGGCTATACACTACCGTCCGCGCGTTTCTGCACTCTACTGTTTTCTGATATTTTCCGCTGGGCTCTGTGAAGGCCAGCTATGCTTGTCCTGGCATTACTGGTTGTGTGACGTTACGTTTGTCTATATTTCGTTTGGCCTGGTTAGGAGAGTATAGCCTTGTCTTTTGTTCTATACACTACCATTCGGTGGAATTGTGCGCTCCACAGTGCACTAATATGCTCTGCTTCGCTCTGGGGAGATCAGAAATTGTGGTGCAGGCGCGACAGGTTGAGCTATATTCGTTTTCTCAGGTAAGGTTTGGTTAAGGTTTGTTAGGACGGCTTTGAAAGTTTGTGCTACACACCGCTATACGGCGCACCTCTGCGCTCTACTGTGCTCCAGTATATTCTGCTTGGCTATGGGGGGCGCAGCCGTATTGGTCTCTGCACGTTTGTCTGAGCTAGGTAGCGTTTGTTTATATTAAGTTTCGTTAGGTTATCACAGGTTAGCTTAGACTTTTGTGATATACACAGCTATTCGGTTGATATCTGCGATCTACGTTGCTCTACTATACTCTGCTCGACTCTCGAGAGGGCAACAATTGCGGTCTCGGCACGCTAGGTTGGGTTAGGTTACGCTTGGCTTGGCTAGGTTAGGTCTCGTTTGGTTTGTCTAATTTTGACTTTTGTGCTTGAAACTGCTCTACGGTGGATTTCGGCGCTCTACTTTGCTCTGATGTTCTCTGCTTGGTCCTGTGGATGCCAGAAGTTGAGGTCTCGTCTAGCTAGGCTGAGACGTGCTGCGCATGGTTATGTTAGGTTTGGTTTTGTTAGGATAATGCAGCTTTGATTTTTTTGCTATACACTGATATTCTGTGGATTTCTGGGTTCCAGTGTACTCCAATATGCTTTGCTCTGCACTGGGGAGGCCAGCAATGGTGGTCGCGGTATGTTAGGTTGATATAGGCTTCGTTTGGATGTGGTACGCTAGATTGAGTTAAGTGTGAATAGCTCTGACTTTCGTGGTATACACTGCTATTCGGTGGATTTCAGCACTCTTCTGTGCACCACTATAACCTGCTCGCCTCTGGCGAGGCCAGCAACAGCGGCCCTTCCGCGATATGTTAAGTTAGCTACGTCAGTTATATTACGTTTGGAATGGTTAGGTGAGGATAGCATTGACTTTTGCGTAATGTACTGATATCCGGTGAATTCCTGTGCTCTACACTGCTCTACTATACTCTGCTCGTGTATGGGCAGGCCAATAATGGTGGTATCGGCACGTTAGATTGAGTTAGGCTACATTTGGTTTGGCTATCTAAGTTTGTGGTAGGTCTGGATACCTTTGACTTACGTGGTATATACTGTTTTTCGGCGGCTTTCTGCGGTCAACTGTGCTCTAGTATGTTCCGGTTGGATCAGGGGAGGCAAGTAATACAGTGACCTCGGCGCGTTAGTTTGAGGTTGATTACGTACCGTTATGAAATGTTTGGTTAGATTAGGATAGGATAGCCTTGACTTTTGTGCTATGCTCCTATAGTGGGTGGATTTCTGCGCTCTACATTGTTCTAATATGCTCTGCTTGACTCTGGGTGTCCAGCAATAGTGGTCCCGGCACGTTATGTTGGGTTGGATTACGTTAGGCTACGTTAGGCTACGATGTGCTAGGTTAGGATAACTTCGACCTCTGTGATACCCACTGCTATTCTATGGACATCTGCGCACTTCTGTGCGCTATCGCACATTGCTTGTCTCTGCGGACGCCAGCAGTAGTGCTCTCGGCACGTTTGGTTGAGTTATGTTGCGTTCGGTTATGGTAGCATTGGTTATGTTATGTTAAAATAGCTTTGACTTTTGTGCTATGCTCTGCGATCTGGAAAACTGCAGCGTTCTCCATTGCTCTGCTGTACTCTGCTTAGCTCACTTGAGGCCAGCAATAGCCGACGTGGCACGTCAGTTTTTGTTACGTTACGTCTGCCCATGTTACGCTTGAGTACGTTAGGACAGTATAGCTTTGACTTTTGTGCTATACACTGCCAATCGGCGGCTTTCTGCGCTCTACTGTGCTCTAGCATACTCTGCTTGTCTATGAGAATGACAGCAGTATTGGTCTCGGTACGTTTGTCTGAGTTATGTTACGTTTGGTTATATTACGTTCGGTTCGGTTAGGATAGGATAGCTTCCACTCTTGTGCTGTACACCGCAATGCGGTGGATTAATACGCTGTGTTGTGCTCTCGTATATTCTGCTTGACTCTGGGGAGGTCAGCAACATCGTCATCGGCTCGTTAGGTTAAGCTGGGTTGCGTTTCGTTATATTACGTTTGGACAGGCAAGGAGAGGCTAGATTTGACCTTTGTGCTATATATCGGTATTCGGTGGATTTCTACACCCTATGCCACTCTACTGTACTCTGCTCGACCCTGGGGAGACCATTGGTAGTTGTCTCGGGCGGTTATGATGAATTAGGCTTAGTTTGGATACGTTACGCTATTTAGGGTTGGGCTTGGGTAGATATGACTTTCGTGGTACACATTGATTTTCGGTGGATTTCTACGCTCTACTGTGCTCTACTATATTCTGTTTGCCCGTGGGGAGACCAGCAATAGTGTTCGCGGCATGAAGGGTTCAGTTAGCGTATGTTTGACTTCGCAGAGGTCCATAGAATAACAGCGTATAGCACAAAAGTCAAAGCTACCCTATCCTAACCCAACCAAACGTAACATAATGAAACGTAACCGGACTAAGGCTAACGTGCCTAGGACACTACTGCTGGCCTCCCCAGACGCAAGCAGAATATACTAGGGAACGGTAGAGCGCAGAAACCCGCCGCATTGTAGTGCATAACAAGAGAGTCAAGGAAACCCAGTCCCTACATGAACTAACCTAAACCAACCAAACGTGGCGTAGCACAACGTAACGTGGCGACACCACCATTCCTGTCCTCTCCATATCCAAGCAGGATATGCTAGAGCGCAGTAGGGCGCCAAAATCCACCGATCAACACAGTGCAGCACAAAAGTCTAAGCAACCCTGCTATAACGTTGCCAAACGTAACAAAACCGAAAGTAACAGAACTAAAACCAACGTGGCGATGACACTACGGCTGGCTTCCCCAGCACCAAGCAGGACATACTGGAGCACAGGATAGCGCAGAAGTGCCCAGAATAGCTGTGTATATCACACAGCCCAAGGCTATTCTATCCTAACATAACAAATCGCAACATGACCGAAAGTAGCGTGACTCCCTCTAACGTGCCGCGAAAGCTATTGCTGGCACCCGAACATTTGAGTGGAACATATTAGAGAAGAATAGAGCACAGATATCCTTGGAACCACAATGTAAAGCAGGAAAGTCAAAGCTATCCTAACCAAACCTAACCTAACCTAGAAGAACCAACTTTAATCTAATCAAACCGAACGCGCCGAAGCCGCTATTGCTGGCCTGGCCGGAGCCAAGAAGAGCATATTAGATGAACGTAGAGCGCACATGTCCATAGAATGGAAATGAACTGCAGAAAAGTCGAAAGTATCCTAACCAAACCCAGGCAAACCTAACATAACCGAACGCAACCTGACACAACCTAGCCCGCCGAGATCTATATTGCTGGCTTCCACGGTGCAAAGCGGAACATAGCGGAGCACATTGGAGCAAAGGAATCCACCGAATTGCAGTTTATATCGGAAAAGGCAAAGACATCCTGACCAAACCTAACCTAACCAAACCTAACCGAAAGCAGCCTAACTCTACCTAACGTGCGGAGACCACCATTGCTCGCCTCCCGAGGGTCGAGCAGAGTATAGTAGAGGCAAGTAGAGCACGGAAAGCCACCAGACGGCAATGTATAGCAAAAGGGTCCAAGAAAACCCAACGTAACCAGGCCTAACCTAACCTACCCAAACGTAGAGTAACTACACCTAACGAGCGGAGACCTCAATTGCTGGCAACCCCACATACAAGCCAAGCATGCTAGAGCCCAGTAGAGCGCAGAAATCCTCCGAACAACAGTCTACACCACGAAAGGCAAAGGAATCCAAACCTGACCGTAACCAACATAACCTCACAAATCGTAGCCTAACTCAACATAACGAACCGCGACCACTATTTTTTAACGCCCCAGGGAAAGCAGAATACAGTAGAGCGAAAAAGATGGCAGAAGTGCCCAGAGTAACAGTGTATACCACGAATGTCAAAGCAACCCTTACCTAATACAAACAAACATAACATAACCAAACGTAGAATAACTCAACCTAACTTGCAGCGACCACTATTGCTGGCTTCCCTAGAGTTGAGCAGAGTATAGTAGTGACGTCAGGGCGCAGATATTCCCCTAATTACACTTTATGCCAGGAAAGTCAAAGCTACCAAAACAAAACCCAAGCAAGCATAACCTAACCAAACGTAACATAACTCAACCGAACGTGACGAGACCACAGCTGCTGGCCTCCCCAGAGCCAGGCAGAGCATATTAGGGCACAACAAAGCGCAGTAGTTCATCGAATAGCAGTATATAGCGCAAAAGTCAAAGCTATCCTATCCTAACCTAACCAAACGAAACACAGCCAAACGTAGCCTAAATCAAACTAGCGCGCCGAGACCACTATTACTGTCCTCCCCAGATTCGAGTGTAGCATATTAGGGCGGTGTAGAGCGTAGAAATAGGAGGAATGACAGTGTACAGCACAGAAGTCACAGCTATCCTAGCCTAACCTGTCCAAACGTAGTAAAGCCAAACGCAACCTATCTTAACCGTATGTGCTGAGACCACTACTTCTGGATTCCCCAGAGCCAAGCAGAGCGTTCTAGAGCACAGCAGGTCACAGAAATCCGCGGCATTGCAGTGTAAAGCACAAAAGTCAAAGCTACCATTTCCAAGCCTAACCAAACGTAACATAGACAAGCGTATGATAACAGAACCTAACGTGTCGAAACCACACTTATTGTCATCCGCAGAGACAAGCAGATTATACTTCAGAGAAGCAGATCCTAGAACTCGACCGCATTGCTGTCAGTAGCACAAAAGGCGAAGATATTTTGACCATACCTAACCAAACCTAACCAAACCAAACGTAACATAAATCAACCTAACGCGCCGCTTTCACATATTAAGGCCTCTCAAGCGCAAGGCAGAGCATACAATAGTAGAGTAGAGCGCAGAAAGCCAACAAATGTATTCGTATAGCACAAAATTCAAAGATATCCTAACCTAACCTGACCTAATTCCACCTAACCAAACGTGGAACAAATAACCTCACGATCCGAGGCCAGTATTGCAGGCCTCCCCAGTTCCAAGCAGAACATATTGAACAGTAGTGCGAAGAAATCTCCGTATAGCAATGTATAACACAAAAGACTGTGTCATCCTGACAAACCGTAACAAATCGTAATCTAACCAAACGTAACGTAACTTAAACTATCGTGCTGAGACCGCTATTGCTGGTCCCCCCAGAGCCGAGCCGAGCCGAGTACAGTAGAGCAAAGTAGAGCGCAGAAATCCATCGAATGGGAGTGCACAACACATAGTCAAGTCCATCCTAACCACATGCAACCAAACCAAAACAGACCAAACGTAACCTAACACAACCTACCGTGCCACGACCGCCATTCCTGGACTACCCAAAGACGAACAGTATATAGTAGAGCATTAAAGGACGCAGAAATACACCGAATAGAAGTGTGTAGCACGAAAGACAACGTTACCCTATCCTAACCTAACCAATCGTATCATAAGGAGACGCAACATAACCCAACCTGACGTGCCAGGAAGGCTATTGCTGGCCTCACGAGAGCTAAGCAGAGTATAGCAGAGAAATGTAGAACGCTGAAATCGCACGAACAGCTGTGTATAGCAAAAAAGTAGGAGATATCCTAACCTAACGCTACCTAAACCTTCATAATCGAATTGAAGCAATCCCAACCTAACATGCCCAGCCCACAGTGGATGGCCTCGCCACCACCAAGCAGTATATACTAGAGGAGAGTAGAGAGCAGAGGTCCATAGAATGGCAGTGTATAGCACGAAAGTCGAAGATATTCTAACCTACCCCAAACAAACCTAACCTAACCGA
>NW_016909431.1:7757-27038 GCF_001483705.2 Eufriesea mexicana
CAGTACCAAGATGAACATATTATAGCGCATTAAAGTGATGAAATCCGCCTAATGGCAATGTATAGCGCAAAAGTCGAAGCTACCCTCTCCTAACTTGGCCAAGCGTAACATAACCGAGCGTAATCTAACTCAATCTAACGTGCATCGACCACTGTTGCTGGGCTCCCCAGGGTCTAGCAGGGTATGGTACAGCAGAGTAGAGTGCACAAATCAAACGAATAACAGTTTACAACACGAAAGTCAAAGTCACACAGTCCTAACCCAAACCTACGTAACCTAACCAAGCGTAGCATGACACAAGCTGACGTTCCGAGACCTCAATTATCGTGATCCACAGAGCCAAGCAGAGCATACTAGCGCACAGTATAGTGCAGAAATCCGCCGAATAGCAGTGTATAGAAGAAAAGTCAATTCCATCCTCTCCGTGCCTTACCAATTTTAACTTACCAAAACGCAACTTGACTCAACACAACGTTCAGCGACCACCATTACTGGCAACCTCAGAGTCGTGCAGAGTATATTAGAGCAAGGTAGAGCGTAGAAATCCAGCGAAGAGCTATGTATATCGCAAAAGACGATGTTATAATATCCCAACCCATTCAAATATAATAAAACGAAACGTTGCCTAAGCCAACCTAACGTGCCGGGACAACTATTGCTGGATTCCCCAGAGCCAAGAAGAACGCACTAGAGAACAGTAGAGCGCAGGGCGCCACCAAATATCTGAGAATAGCACAAGTGTCAAATATACCCTATCCATACATGTCCAAACCTAGCCTAACCAAACGCAGTCTAACTAAACCTAACGAGACCAGACAACCTTTGCTGGCCTCCCCAGTGCCAAGCAGAAAACACCATAGCGCAGTAGTGTGCAGAAATCCACCGAATAGCCGTGAACGCCACGAAAGTCGAAGCAATGCATACCAAACCGAAACCAATATGATCTAACCAAACGTAACATATATAGATCCAACGTGCAGAAACCACAATTGATGGCCACCTCAGTGTAAAGCAGGCCATATTAGAGTACAGTAGAGCGCCGAAGTCCACCGAATTCGACTGAATAGCATAAAAGGCAAGGCTATCCTGCCCAAACCTAGCCTAACCTAACCTGACCGAACGTAACATAACTCAACCTTCCGTGGCACGGCCACAATTGCCAGCCAACCCAGAGTCGAGCAGAGTATAGTTGAGCCATGTAGAGCGCAGAAATCCACCGAATAGCAGTGCATAGCCCATAAGTCAAAGTTATAGTGTCCTGACATGCACAATCATAATGTAATCAAGCGTACCATAACACAACCGAACGTGCCGAGACAACTACTTCTGGAATCACTAGTGCCAAGCTGAGTATACTAGAGCACAGAGGAGTGAAGAGAAGCACTAAATAGCAGCGTATTGCGCAAAAGTCTATTATGACCTAACATAAGCTGACCTAACCTAACCAATCCAATCGCTGCCAGCCCAACTTAAGGTGCCGTAACCAATATTGCTGGCATCCTCAGAGCTACGCAGAGCATACTAAAGCACATTAGAGCGCAGAGGTACAGCGAATAGCAGCGTAAAGCACAAAGGTCAAAGCTACACTTACCTACCCCAACCCAACCAAACGTGCGACGAACAGAATTGATGATCTCGACAGAGTCAAGCAGAGCGTATTATAGGAGAGTAGAGCGCAGAACTCCAAAGAATGGCAATGCATTGCAGAAGAGTCAAAGCTATCCTTACCAAACCCAGACTAACCTAACCTAACCAAAGGTAACCTAACCCAATCTAACGAGCCGAGACCATTAGTGCGGGCCTCCGCAGAGCCAGGCAGGATGTGCTAGAGCACGGTAGAGCGTTGAAATCGACCGCATTGCATTGAATAGCACAAAAGTCGAATATACCTTGACCAAACCAAACCTAACCTAACCTAGCCGAGCCAAACGTATCACTATCTAACTTGCCACGAACAGTATTGCTGGCCTCCACAGAGCAAAGCAGAGCATACTTTATAACTGTGGAGCGGAGATATCCGCAGAATAGCAGTGTACAGTGCAAGACTCAGAGCAGTCCTTGCCTGACCTAACCAAACGTGACTTGAACGAAACTAACCTGAATCCACCTAACCGCCCTACAGCACTACTGCTGATTTCCCATAGACCAGTCGAATAAATGATATCACAGTAGAGCGCAGAAATCCACCGAATGTCAATGTGCATCACAAATGTCGGATACTGCATTCTAACCTGACCAATCGTAACATAGCCAAACGTAACCTTGCACAACCTAACGTGCAGCGACCACTATTGCTTGCCCCCAGATTCTAGCAGATTACACTAGAGCACAGTAGAGGGCAGAAATCTACCGAACAGCAGTCTATGCCAAGAAAGTAAAGACTACCCAAACCTAACCCAAACGTACTTGACCTAATAAAACCTAACGTAATGAAACCTAACGTGCCGAAATCACTATTGCTCGCCTCCCCAGAGCCAAGCAGAGCATATTCGAACACAGTATAGCGCAGACGCTCATCGAATAGCCGTATATGGTACAAAAGTCAGTGCTATACTCTCCTACCTTAACCAAAGGTAACATAACCAGACGTAGCAAAAATCAAACTAACGCGGCGGGGGCACTGTTACTGGCATCGCCATAGTCGAGCAGAGAGTAGTATAGCAATGTAGAGTGTAGAATTACGACGGAGAGCAGTGTGTAGCGCAAAAGTCGAGGATAACCTGAACAAACCTTACCCAACCTAAACTAACCAACGGTAACATGACACAAGCTAACGTGCTGCGACCACAATTTTTGGCGTCCACAGGAAAACTGTGTTGAGCACAAAAGTCAGAGAAAGCCTAACCTAACCCAAGATAGGCTAAATACACCAAACGTAACCCAACTCAGCCAAACTTACCGCGACCAGTATTGCTGATGTCCACGGAGCCGAACATAATGTAATAGGGTAGAGAAGGGCGCAGAAACCCTTAGAATCCCGGAGTATAGCAGAAATGTCAAATGTGTCCGAACCTAACCATAGCTAACACAACTTGACCAAACGCATCGTATATCGACCTAACCTGGCGAGAACACCATTACTGGCCTACCCATAGCCAAGCAGAACATACTAGACCTCAGCAGAGGGCAGAAATCCATAAAATAGCAGTGTATAGCACAAACGTCAAAGCTATTCGACCCTACACAAACCTTATCCTACCTGATCGAACGTAACACTACTCAACCTTTCATGCCACGACCACTACTGCTGGCCTCCTCAGCGCCGAGCAGAGTATAGTAGACCAATGTAGAGCAATGCAATCCGCCGAATAGCAGTGTCAAGCTCAAAAATTATAGATATCCTCTCCCAAATTATCCAAACGTAATATAATCAGCCGTATCCTAACCCAACCGATCGTGCCGAGACCAGTATTGCTGGAGTCCCCGGAGTCCAGCAGAATATACCAGAGTACCTTGGAGCGCAGAGAGCCACCAAATGGCAGCGTACAGTATAACAGTCAGCTGTGTCCGAACCTAGACTGAGCAAACGTAACATAACACAGAATTTCGAGCCACGGCCACCATATTTGTCCTGCCCAGAGTCGAGCGGAGTATAGTAGAGCAATGTAGAACAAAGGTATCCACGGAATAGCAGTGTTCAGCTGAAAAGTCATAGCCATCCCGTCCCAACTTGTCCGCACGTAATAAAGTCTGGCGTATCCTAACATAACCTAACGACCCGGGACCACTATTGATAGCCCCTCTGATCCAAGCAGAACCTATTAGAATACAGTAGGCCGCAGAAATCTGCCGAACAGCAGTTCATACTACAAAAGTCACGACTATCCTCGCCTAATCTATCTAAACCTAACATAACCAAACGTAACAAAGCTCAAACAAAGGTGCCTACACCACTACTGCTGACTTCTCCAGAGCGAATCAGAATAAGCTAGGCCACAGTAGAGCGCAGTAATCCACCGAATAGCAGTGTATAGCACAAAAGTCAAAGCTACCGCAACCCAACATACCCTAACCTGAAGTAACCGAGCGTAACCTAGCTCAAGCTGACGCCCCACGACCACTATTGCTGGCCCCACGGGAGCCGAGCAGAGTATAGCAGAGCTATGTAGAACTCAGGATTCTATCGAATATCTGCGTACAGAGCAAGACTCAATGGTATCCTCGCATATCCTACACAATTGTGACAACCAAACGTAACCAAACTCAACTTAACGTGCCGCGGCCAGCATTGCTGGCCTTCCCAGAGCCAAGCAGAAAATATGGGAGCACTGTAGGGCACCGAAATCCAGCTAATAGCAGACTATAGCTCCGAAGAATAGCTACACACTCTTAACCTGTCCAAACGTAAAAGAACCAAACGTAGTCTACCACAACCTAATGTGTCGCGACTAGTACTGCTGGCCCCCATAGAGCCAAGCAGAGGGCGTTAGTGGAGGGCAGAACGCAGAAATCCATATAGTCGCAGTGTATATGAGGAAAGGCAAAACTACCGAAACCTAACCCAAAACAACAGAACACAAACAAACGTAGCCTAAATCATCCTAAGGTGCCGACACCATTACTGGCGCACACCCCAGAGACAAGCAGGACATACCAGAGCACTGTAGGGAGCAGGAATCCTCCGAATAACAGTGTACAGCACAAAAGTTAAATATATCCCGACCAAACTTAGCCTAAGCCAACATAACCGAACGTAACCTGACCCATCATAACGTGCCGAGACCACTCTTGCTGGCCTTGCCAGAGCCAAGCTGAAAATATTATAGCACTGTGGTGCGCAGACATCTACCTAATAGCAGAGCACGGCACTCAAGACAAAGCTAACACCTCCTAATATAAGCAAACTTTACATCACAGTACGTAAGCTATCTAAACCTAACGCGCGGCCACCTCTATTGCTGGCCACACCATAGCCAAGCAGGATATAGTAGAACATAGTAGAGCGCAGAAATCGACCGAATATCAGTGTACATCACGAAAGACAAATCGAATCCGAACCTAACCCAAGCTGACTTAACGAAGTCATACATAGCCTAACACAAACTAACGTGCCGAGACCATCATTACAGGCCCCCCCCCCCCCCTATGAGTCGACCAGGGAATGGTGGAGCCAAGTAAAAGGCAGAACGCCACCAAGTAGTAATGTATAGCACAATTGTCAAAGATATCCTAACAGAACCAGACCTAACCTAACCCAGCAGAACGTAGAATAACTAATCCTAACGTGCGGATACATCTATTTCTGGCCTCCACAGAGCCATGCAGATGATGTTACAGCACAGTGGATTGCAGAGGTCCACCGAACTGCATTGTGTAACACAAAGTGGGAGTTATACTATCATAACCTGACCAAGCGTGACATAACTAAACGAACATAACCAACCTAACGTGCCTAAAACCCTATATCTTACCTCACGGGGGCAAGGAATGGCATACTAGTGCTCTGTAGGACGCAGGTTTCCTCCGAATAGCAGTTTACAGCACAAAAGTTAAAGCCATCTTTTCCGAACCTATCAAATCGTGACGAAGCCAAACGTAACAAAACTCAATGTAACTTACCGCGGCCACAATTGCTCGCATCCCGCATTCGTGCATAGTATTGTAGAGCACAATAGGGCGACGAATTCCACGGAATAACAGTGTACAAAATGAAAGCCATGTCTATCCAAACCTATACCGAACGTACGTTACCTAACAAATCGTAGCATAACACAACCTAACGTGCGGAGACCGCTATTGCTGGCACCCCCAGAGACAAGCAGAGCATAATCGTGGTGAGCAAACTTTTCTGCATAATGTAGGAGGAAAGATTCTATTAGCGTGCTATAGCCATTCCATTGCAATAGAGTCTGACTGGAAAGTTCAATTTTATTGACATTTTCGACTACCATTCGACTGGATTTCGAATAAGATATTCGACCATGCTCTAGTATATTCGGCTATGCTCTGGTGAGGCCAGTAATAGTGGGCTAGGCAAGTTAGGTTGAGTTACGTTACTCTAGTTAGGGATTATTGTGTTTGCTTATGTTAGTCTGGGAGAGCAACGACTTGTATGCTGTACACTGCTTTTCGGCGCATTTCTGCGCTCTACTGCGGCCTACCAGGTTATGATTTGCTACCGGAGCTCTGTAATAGCGGTCTAGCCACGTTAGATTGTGTTTGGTTAAGTTTGGTCATGCTGCGTACGGTTAGGTTAGGATAGAATATCTTTGACTTTTGTTCTGTACACTGCTATTTGGTCAATTTTTGCGGTCTTCTGTGCTCTAGTATGTGCTGCTTGGCTCTGGGGAGGCTCGCAATGGCGGTCTCGGCACGCTAGGTTAACTTAGGTGACGCTCGTCTTGGCTAGGATAGGATACGTTTGATTAGGGTAGCTTTGCCTTTCCTGCTATACGCAGCTATTCGATCGATATCTGCTCTCTCCATTTCTCCTCTACACTCTGTTATGCCCTCGTGATGGCAGCAATAGCGGTTATGTCACGTCATGTTGCGTCCGTTGCGTTCGCTTATGTTACGTTTCGTCAGATTAGGATGGAATAGCTTTGACTTCTGGGCTATACACAGCAATTCGGTGAATGGCTGAGCTTTACTTTTCTATAATATGTTCTACTTTGCGCTGAGGATGCCAGCAACGGTGGTCTCAACAAGTTAGGTTGAGACAGGCTTCGCTTGGCTAGGCTAGGCAACATCGGGCTAGGTTAGGTTGTGTCTGAATTTTAAGCTTTGCACTCCAGCGCGGCTGATTTCAGCGCCCTGCTCGTGCCGAGATAACTATCGCTGCCTTCCCCAAGGCCAAGCAGAACATGTTAGAGGAGAGCAGAGCGCAGAAATACAATGAATCGCAGTGTATAGCAGAAAAGTCGGAACAATCCGAATCAAACCAAGGCTCACATAACCTAACCAAACGTACCATATCTCAGCCGAACCTGCCGAGACCACCATTACTGGCTTTGCCAGAGCGAGGCGAATCATACTAGAGCACAGTAGAGTGAAGAAGTGCATCGAACAACTGTGTATACCACGAGAGCCATGGTTATCCTGGCATTACCCAAGCGAACGCAACCTTACCATACGTAGCCAATGCAACCTAATGTTCCGAGTCCACTACTACCGGCCTCGCCAGATTCGTGCCGAGTATAGTGGAGCAATGAAGGGCGCAGGAACACACCGTGTTGCACTGTATAGCGCAAAAGTCGAAGATATCCTGGCCTGACGTAACAAAACATTATACAACGGAACTTGACCTAGCATTACCTAGCGTGCATAGACCACTATTGCTGACTTCCCCGGACCCAAGCAGTATATAATAGAGCACATTTGAGCGCAGTAGTCCACCGCATTGCAGCGTTTAGCACAATACCCAAAGATATCCTAACCCAAACTCTCCTAACCTGACCTAACCGTACGTAGCTTTACTGGGCATAACGTGCCGGGAATACTATTTCTGCCTCCCCAGCACAAGCAGAGCATATTTGAACAGACTAGAGCTCAGAAATCCATCGCAAATTAGTGTATAGCACAATGGTCAGAGCTATCCTCGCCTAACCTAGCCAAAGATAGCGCAAGCAGACGTAACGTAACCCAACCTGACGCGCCACGACCGCTGCTGCTGGCCTCGCGAGAGCTAAGCAGATTATAGCAGAGCAATTCAGAACACCGTAATCGCCCGAACGGCAGTGTGTGGCTCAAAAAGTCGAAGCCATCCGCACCAAACAAATCCAAACCTGACCTAACTAAACGTAATGTACCTCAACCTAACGAGCCGCGACCACTGCTGCTGGCAGCCACGGGTTCAAGCAGATTAAAGTAGAGCGCAGTAGTGGGCAGGAATCCACCGAATAACGGTGTACTGCACAAAACTCAAGGTTGTCCTAACGTAACACAACGTAACCTAGCCTAACCGAACGTACTCTAACTCAACCTAACGTGCAGCGACCACTACTGCTGGTCACCCGATATTCGAGCAGAGTATAGTAGAGCAATGTGCAGCCCAGAAATCCACCGAATTGTAGTGTAACACAAAAGTAGAGCTACCCTGACCTAACATAGCCAAGCGTAACGTAACAGAACGCAACCTAACTCAGACTGACGTGCCGTGAACAATACTGCTGGCATCCCATAGCCAAGCGGAATATACTAGAGCACAGTAGAGCGCACAAATACGCTGCATTGCAGTGTATGCCCATAAAGTCGAAAATATCCAAACCTTACCTGACCTAACGTAACCAAACGAGTCGTAGCACATCTCAACGAATCTTGCCGAGACCACTATTGCTAACCTTCCAGAGACAAGCAGAACATGCTAGAGCACACTAGAGCGCACAAATCCACCGAAAATCAGTGTATTGCACAAAAGTCAAAACAACCTTATCCTAATATATGCAACAATAACATAACCAAACGAAACATATCTAAGCCTAACGAACAGCGACCACTATTGCTGACCAACCTAGAGCCAAGCAGAAAATGTTAGAGCACAGCAGAGCGCATAATTCCGCCGCATTGAAGTGTACAGCACAAAAGTCAAAGCTATCCTATACAACCGTAAACAATCATCATAACAAAGCGTAACATATCAAAAACTAATTGGACTGGATCACTATTGCTGCACTCCCCAGGAGCAAGCAGAACATAATAGAGCACAGCGGAGCGCAGTGGTCCACCGAATGGCAGTGCAAGGCACAAAAGTCGAAGATATCCTAATCATACCTAATCAAACCAAACCTAACGAAACGTAACAGAATTCTAACTAACGGGCCGACAGCACTATGCCTGGCGTCCACGGAGACAAGTAGAGCGTGATAGCGCACAGAAGAGCGCAGGAGTCCATAGGATGGAAGCGTATAGCACAGAAGTCAAAGCCACAGTAACCAAACTTAATAAACATATCCTGACCAAACGCAACGTAGCTACGACAAATGTGACATGACCACGATTACTGTTCTGCGCTGAGGCAAGCAGATGCTAGTAGGAGATGCAGAGCGCAGATATCGACAGAACAACAGTGAATGGCGCAAAGGTCAATGCCATCCAAACCAAGCTTAGCTTAACCAAACCCAACCAATCTTAACATATTTCATGCAAACCTTCCACGACCGCTATTGCTGGTCTCCCCATAGACCAGCAGATGATAGTGGAGCACCGCTGTGCACAGTTATCGTCCGAAGAGCAGTGTATAGCACAAGAGTCGAAGATAGACTAACCAAACATATCCGAAGCTCGCCGAGCCATGCGTAACGGAACTCAAACTTGCGTGCCGAGACCACCGTTGCTGAACTCCCCAGAACCAAGCAGAACGTACTATAGCGGAGTAGAGCGTAGAAATACAACGTATAGCAGTGTTTAGCACAAAATTTGATACTATCCTCTCCTATCCAAACCAATCGTAGCTTCATCAAGCGTAGCCCAACTAAACGTATTGTGCCATGACCACTATTGCTGGACTGTCCAGAGTCGAGCAGAGCATATTAGAGCACAGTAGAGAGCAGGAAGCACCCAAATAGCAATTTGTAGCTCAAAAGTCAAAGATACCCTGACCTAACCAGGCCTAACCTATCCTAACTGAACGTAGAATAAATATACCTAAGGCGCCGCGACCACTATTGCTGGCCTCCATAGAGACAAGTAGAATGTAATAGAGCACAGTGTATCACAAGAATATACAGAATGACATTGTATAGCAGGATAGCAGAAGCTATACGCACCAAGCGCAGCCTAACCTAACATAACCCCAGTCGTAACGTACCTCAACTTAACGTCCACAGACCACTTTTGCTGGCCGCTCCAGGGCCAAACAGAAAATACTACCGCACAGCAGAGGGCAGAAATCTACATCGTTGTTGTCTATAGCACAGAAGTCGGACATATCCTAACCGCATTATGCCTAACCTAATCTACCCAAACGTAGTGAAACTCAACATAACGTGACCAGACCAACATTGCAGGTCTTCCGGAGCCAAGCAGTGCATATTAGAGCACACCAGAGCGCAGAAATCCACCGAACAGCACTGAATAGCGCAAAAGTCGGAGTTGCATATCCGAACCTAGCCAAACGTAACATAACCTAACGCAACATAACTGAACCTTACATAAATAATATGGTGCAGGCCTCCACTGTGAGAAGGAGAATGTGCTGGAGCACAGTAGTGCGCAGGAATCCACCGCATTGCAGAGAATAGCACAATAGCCGCAGATATCCCTTTCATAAGCTGCCCTAACCTAACCTAACCGAACGTAGCGTAACTCAACAGAGCGTGCCGCGAACGCTGCTGCTGGCCTCCCTATAACCGATCAGAATGTAGTAGAGCACAGTAAATCAAAGGAATCCACCAAACAGCTGTGTAAAGTACAAAAGTCAAAGCAGCGCCTCCTATCCTAGCCAGACGTAACATATTCAAACGAAAGCTACCTCAACCTAACGTGCCGAGACCACTATTGCTGGCATCCCCAGGGCGAAGCAGAATGTACTAGGGCACAGTAGAGCTTAGAAATCCACCGTATAGCAGCGAACAGCACAAAGGCCGTAGATATAAGAACCTAACCTGACCTAACCTAAACTAACCGAACGTAGCATAACTCAACATGACGTGAAGCGACCACTGTTCTTGGTCAACCCCTGAGCCATGCAGAATGTAGTGCAGCGCAGTAGGTCACAGAAATACACCGAACATCAGTGTATAGCACGAATGCTCAAGCTATCCTAACCAAACTTATCCGAACGTACCCTAACCAAACACAAGCCAATTGAAGTTAACGTGCCCCGGCCACTATGGCTCGCCTCCACAGAGTAGAACAGAGTATGGTAGAGCAATGTAAAGCGCCGAAATCCACTGAATTGCTGTGTAAAGCGAAAAGCCAAAGAAATCCTAACCAAGCCTTACAAGCCTACCCGAATGGAAAGGAACATAGCTCAACCAAACGTGTCGGGACCACTATTACTGGCCACGCCACAGACAAGCAGAAAGTACTAGAGCGCTGCATTTCCCAGATATCGACCGCCATGCTGTGAACAGCACAAATGTCGAAGGTATCGTGACAGAACCCGACGAAACCTAACATAACAGAGCGTGGCATTGCTCAATGCAACGTGCCGGGACCACTTTTCCTGGCACCCACACAACCAAGCAGAATGTAGTAAAGCAGTGTAGGTCACAGAAATACACAGAAAAACAGTGTATAGCACGAAAGTAAGATCTACATTAACCAAACGTATCCCAACCTAGGCAAACTGATCGTATCATAACTCAACCTAAAGTGCCGATGCCGCAATTGCTCGCCTCCTCAAGAGTTGAGCTCAGTAGAGTAGAGCACAGTGGTGCGTAGAAATCCACAGCATTGCAGTGTATTGCACAAAAGTTGAAGATGCACTAACCCAACTAGACCTAACCTAGCCTCGACTAGCGTAGCATAGCTCAATGCAACGTGCCGCGCCCACTTCTCCTGGCCTCCACAGAGAAAAGCAGAATGTTGTAGAGCACAGTAGATCACAGATGTCCACCCAATAACAGTGTATAGCAGGAAAGTCATAGGTACCCTGAACAAACTTAACCTAACCTAGCCAAACTTAACGTAAACAAGCGTAACATAGATAAACTTAACGTGCCACGGCCACTGTTGCTCGACCACAGAGTCAAGCAGGGTACAGCAGAGCAATGTATAGCGCAGAAATTTCGCAAATAGCAATGTACAGCACAAATGTCGAAGAAATCCTAAGCGAAACTTCCGAACTTAAACTAACGAAAAGTAACATAACTAAAAGTAACGTGCCGAGGTCACTATAACTGGCAACCCCAGAGCCAAGCAGAGCATATTATAGCACATCAGAGCGCGGATACCCACTGAAAAGCGGTGTATAATTCAACAGTCAAAGAAATCCTTACCGAGCTTTCATAACCTAACCTAACGGAACGCAACCTTACCGAATCTAACTTGCCAAGACCACTGTTGCTGGCCTCCCCGGAGCCAAGCGGTGAAAATTAGGATGCAGTAGAGCGCAGAAGTCGGAGGATACCAGTGTATAGCACAGATGTCTAAAATATCCTGTGCCAACTTCAACAGACTTGACACAACAGAACGTGGCTCAGCTGATCCCAACGAGCAGTGACAACTACTGCTGATACACAGAGAGACAAGCAGTATATGCTTCGGCAGAGCAGAGCGCTGAAATCCAGCACATTGCAATGTGTCGCACAAAAGCCGTAGATATCCTAAACTAACCATCCTAACCTAACCCAACGAAACGTAACCTTACTCAAACCTACGTGCCGAGACCACCGTTACTGGCCACGCCAGAGCCAAGCAGAGCATATTATAGCACATTAGAGCGCGGAAATCCACCGAAAATCGGTGTACAGCAGGAAAGTCAAACATAACCAGACCAAGCTTGACATAACCTGACCTAACCAAACGTACCATAGCCCAGACAAACGTGCCGAGACCACTATTGCTGGCCACACCAGAGCCAAGCAGAATGTAGAAGAGCACAGGAAATCACATATATCTATCGAATGACAGTGTATAGCAGGAACGCCAATGCTATCCTAACCAAATATAGCATAACATGACCTAACCAATCGTAGCATACCACATCCTAGCGTGCCACGGCCACTGTTCCTGACCTCCCAAGAGAAGCAGGGTGTACTAGAGCACAGTATAGCGCAGATATCCAGCGCATTGCAGTGAACACAGCAAAAGTTGTCGATATCCTGGCAAAACTAGGCCTAACCAAACCATATCAGACGTAGCATAACTGAAAATAAGGAGACGCGAACACCGCTCCTGGCCTTCTCATAGCCTAGCAGGACTTAGTAGAGCACAGTAGAGCACAGAAATCCACCATACAACAGTGTATAGCACGAAAGTCGAAGCCATACTTACCAAACTTAGCCTAACCTAAACTAACCAAACGTGACCTAACTCAACCTAACGTGCCGCGACCGCTATTGCACGACTCCCCAGAGTCGAGCAGAGTATAGTAGAGCAATGTAGAGCGCAGAAGTCCACCGAATAGCAGTATATAGCACAAAAGCCGAGGATATCCTAACCTAACCTGGCATCACCTAGCCCAACCGAACGTAGCATAACCCAACATAACCTGCCGCAACCGCTATTCATGGCCTTCGTTGAGCCCAGCAGAGAATATTAGAGCTCATTAGGGCACAGAAATCCACCGGATAGCAGGGTATGGCAAAAAAGTGAAAGTTATCCTACACAACCTAACCAAACGTAACACAACCGACGCAACCAAATCCGACCTAACGTGCCTAGGCCACTATTGCTGGTCTCCACGACAACAAGCCGGAAATAGAGGGGCGTAGAGCGCAGAAGCCCATATAATGGCACTGTATAGCAGAAAAGTCGAAGCTATCGTAACCTTACGCAAACTAACCTAAACAAACAAAACGTAACCTAACACGATCTAGCATGCTGAGACCATTATTGCCGGCGAACCCATAGACAAGTAGAGAATATCAGATTAGAGTAGAGCGCAGAAACTCACCGAACCTCAATTTATAGCACAAGATGTCATATCCAGCCTTTCATAACTTAACCGAACGCAACATCACCAAGGGTAACAAAACTGTGCCTAAAGTGCCGGGTCCACTGTTGCTGGCCTCCGCAGATCCATGGAGAATATGCTACAGCACAGTAGAGCGTGGAAATCGACCACATTGCATTGAGTAGCACGAATGTCAGTGGTATCCTGACCACACTTAACCCAACTTAACGTAACCAATCATAACACAACTCAACCTATCGCGCCGCAAACACCATTGCTGGCGTCCACAGAGACAAGCAGAAAATGGTATAGCACAGTGGAGCACAGAAGTGCATAGAATGTCAGTGTTGGGCACAAGAGTCAAAGTAATCCTAACCTAACACAATCCAGCACAACCATACGTAACCGTACGTAATCTAACTCAACCTAACGTGCCGAGACCACTATTTCTGCCCTCCGCAGAGCCAAGCAGAGCATAACAGTGGAGAATGGGGCGCAGAAGTGCATAGAAACGCAGTGTATAGCGGAAAAGTCGAAGCTATTCAAGCCTAACCGAGGCGAATATATCTTATCCAAACGTAGGCTATCCCTACATAACGTGCCGAGACCATTATTACTGGCAGCACGAGGGCCAAGCAGAACATACTAGAGCACAGCAGGGCGCAGAAATAAACCGCAGTGCAGTGTACAGCACAAGGTCAAAGATATCCTAACCATACCTGACATAACCTACCCAAACCAAACGTAGCATAACAAAGCATAGCATGCCAAGGCCACTATTGCTGTCATTCCCAAAGCCAAGCCGAAAATATCAGATCACAGTATAACGCAGAAGTCCGCGGAAAGCAGCGTGTAGCGCAAAAGTCAAAGCTATCCTCTCCTTGCCTAACCAATTGTAACATACCCGAACGCAACATTATTCAACCTAACGAGACGAGACTGCTATTGCTGGCCTCCGTGCAGTCGAGCAGAGCACAGTAGAGCAATGTAGAGCGTACAAATACGACGAATATCATTGTTTAGCGCTAAAGTCGCAGCTATATTATCCTAACCAGTCCAAACGTGATATGACCAAACGCAATCTAACTTAACCTAACTTGCCGAGACCACTGCTTGATTCTCTGGAGCCAAGCAGAATATAAGAGGGCACAGCAGGGAGCAGAATGCCTCCAAAGAGCAGCGAATATCACAAACGTCAACGAAATCCTAGCATTACGTGTCCTAACGTGACCAAACGAAGCGCAGGCTAGCCATTCCTAACATGACGAGACTGTTTTTGATCTCCTCCACAGTGCCATGCAGAACATACCAGAGCACAGTAGAGCGCAGAAATCCACAGTATAGCAGTGTAAGGCGAAAAAGTCGCAGATACGCTAACCTAACGTGACCTAACCTAACTGAACCAAACGTAGCCTAACTCAACGTAACGAGCCGATACCACCATTCCTGGCCCTCCCAGAGCCAATCTGAATATATTAGAGCACAGTAGAGTGCAGAAAACCGCCGAAAAGCATTGTTTAGCGCATAAGTGATAGCCAGCCTCTGCTAAGATAACCAATCGTAACGTAGCCGAATGTAACCTAACTCATCCTAACGTGCCGAGACCAACATTACTGACCACCCCAGAGTCGAGCACAGTGTGGTAGAGCAATGTAGAGCGTAGAAAACCCCCAAACATGAGTTTGCGGCTCAAAATTAAAGGAGAAGGTGACCAAACCTAACATAACATATCCTATCCAAACCTGACATAACGAAACGTAACGTGCCGAGTCCACTATTGCTGCCGTCCACGGAGACAATCAGAATATGGTAGAGTACAGTAGAGCCTAGAAGTCCATAGGATAGTTGTGTTAAGCACATGGGTCGAAGCTGTCATAACCTGACCCAACGGGACCGGACCTAAACATACGTAACCATACCCAACCTAACCTGCCGCTACCAGTATTGCTGACCTCCACAGAGTCTTGCCGATCGTATTAGTGGAGGGAAGAGCGCAGGAATCCATAGAATCGCAGTGTTTAGCAGAAAAGTGGAAGCTCTCATTACCTGACCCAAACCAACCGAAGATTACCAAACATTACCTAACTCGTCCTAACGTGCCTAGACCACTATTGCTGACCCCCCTACAGCCAAGCAGAATACACTAAAGCGCAGTGGAGCGCAGAAATCCGCCGCACTGCAGTGTAAAGCACAAACGTCAAAGATACCCAAACCCATCCTTATGCAGCCAATCGCAGTCAAACGTAGCCAGACACAGCATTACTACGGAGACCACTAATGCTGTCCTCCACAGTGCCAAGCAGAACATACTAGAGCGCAGTGGCGCGGAGCAATGTACCGAATAGCAGTGTATAAAACAAGAGCCATAGCCAGCCTAACCAAACGTAAGGGAACCTAGCCTCACCGAACGTAACATAACTCAACATATCGTGCCACGTTCGCCATTGCTGACCTGCCCAGAGTCGAGCAGAGCATAGTAGAGCAATGGATAGCGCAGGAATCCACCGGATAGCAGTGTATAGCACAAAAGTGGCAGCTATCCCTTCCTCACCTAGCGAAGCCTTATATTACCAAACGAAACAGAACCCAACCTAACGTGCCGCGACCACTATTCCTGGCGTCCAAGGGAACAAACAGAGTGTGATAACGAACGGCAGTGCGCATAGGTCCATAAAATAGCAGCGCGTAGCACAAAAGTCAAAGATATACCAACCAAACGTGACCAAACCGAGACAAGTCAAACGTAGTATTACTCAACCCTCATTGCCGCGACCACTGTTCCTGGCGTCCACGGACACATGCAAAGATTGATATTGCACAGTAGAGCGCTATGGTCCATTGAAGAGCATTGTGTAGCACAAAATTCAAAGCTGTACCGACCTAACCGAATTTAACCTGACCCAACCAAACGTAATCTGAGCCAACCTAACCTCCCGTGACCACTATCGCTGGCCTCCCCAGAGTCATGCAGAACATACTATGGGAGAGTAGAGCGCAGAAGTCCATAGAAATGCGGTGTGCAGCAGAAAAGTCAAAGATATTGAGATCTAACGCAAACAAACGTAACCTAACATAAGGTGGACGAACACAACATAACTTGCCGCGACAATGGTTGCTGGCCTCCACGGGGCCCAGCATATTATAGCCTAGCACAGTAGAAGGCAGGGTTACAACGAAAAACTATGTCTAACGCGAAAGTCATAGCTGTCTAAATCAAACATAGCCTAACCTACCCTAACAGAACGTAAACTAACTCAACCTGACGTGCCACGAACACTATTGCTGCCCACCCCATCGGCGAGCAGAACATATTAGAGGAGAGTAGTGCGCAGAAGTCCTCCGAATAGCAGAGTCCAGAACGTATGTCAAATACATCCTAACCTAGCCTGACATGAACCTACCTAACCAAGCGTAGAATATCCAAGCCTAGCACGCCGCGTCTACCATTTCTGGCCTCCCCAGGGCACGGCAGAGAATATTATATCACAGCAGACCGCCGAAGTCCACCTTATAGCAGTGTACATCGCAAACGTCAAAGCTATCCTAGCCGAACCTATCGAAATACAACATAGTAGAACGCAACATAATTCAATCTAACTTGCCTGGGCCGTTATTCCAGACCTACCCATAGCAATGCAGAACATATTAGAGCACAGGAGAGTGCAGAGTTCCTCCGAATAACATTTCATACCACAAAAGTCAAAGCTATCCTATCCAAGCTTAATAAAACCTAACATAAGCAAACGTGACTTGAATCTAACAAACGTGCCACGACCAACATTGCGGTCCCCCCAGACATAAGCAGAACACGCTAGAGAACAGAGGGGCACAGGAATGCACCGAATAACAGTGTATAGCACAAAAGTTGGAGATATCCTTTGCCAACGCAATCAATCGTGACACAACCAAACGTAACCTGACAAGGGATATCTTCCCGCGTCCATGATTGCTGTCCTGAGCAGAGTCAAGCCGAGCACGATAGTCAAGTATAGTACATAGAAATCGATATAATCGCAGTGTACATAAGAAAAGTCAAAGCAACACAAACCTAACCCTTGCCAGCTTAAACCAAACACACGTAACGTAACACAGACTAACGTGCCGCGGCCACAATTCCTTGCGTACCGAGAGCAAAGCAGACCATATCAGAGCGTAGTGGAGAGGAGATATCCACAAATAATCAGGGAATGGCGCGAAAGTGAGAGCTATCCTATCCTAACATAACCTGTCGCAGCACTACCAAACGAAACTAAATCAAAGCTAAGGTGCCGCCACAACCATTGCTGTCCTCCCCAGGGCCAAGTAGCACATATTAGAGGAGAGTAGAGTGCAGAAATCTATAGAATCGCCGGGTACAGCAGAAGTGTCAAAGATATCGAAAACTAACCGAATTAACTTAACCTAACCATACGTGACATAGCTCAAAATGACGTGTCGCAACCACTGCCGCTGGCATCCACGGAGCAAGGCAGAATATAGCAGTGCACGATAGATCACAGGAATCCACCGAATAGCAGTCTATAGCACGAAAGTCAAAGCCACATTAGCCAAACCGAGCCCAACCTAACCGACCAAACATAACCTAACTTAACGTAACGAGCGGCGACCACTATTCTCCTCCACGCCAGAGTCGGAAAGAATGTGGTAGAGTAATGCAGAGCGCATAAAACAAACGAAAAGCAGTGTACAGCACAAAAAGAGAAATAATAACCAGATCATCCCAACCTAACCTGACGAGACGTAACATTACTCAGACTGACGTGCCGAGACCACTGTTTCTGGACACCACAGAGCAAAGCAGAACATATTAGAGCACAGTGGAGGCTGGAAATCCACCGAATATTTGTGTATGGCATAAAAGTCTAAACTACCCAGTGAGAACCTCGACAAACGTAGCACAACCAGACGTATCGTATCTCAACCTAACCGGCTGAGACTGCTATTTCTTGCCACCCTTGTGCCAAGCAGAAAATACTAGAGCACAGTAGAGCGCATAGAACCACGGCATTGCAGTGTATAGCATATAAGTCAAACACATCCTGACCTAAGCTGACCTAACCTAGCTAAACCAAACGTAGTGTGACATAACGTAGCGCAACGAGACCACTATTCCTAGCCACCCCTGAGACAAGCAGAAGATATTAGAGCACAGGAGATGGCAGAAATCCCCCGAATAGCAGTGTATGGCATAAAAGTCTAAGCTACTCTCTCCTAACATAACTAACGTGTCATATGCAACCGTATCCTAACTAAACCTAACGCGCTCAAACCACTGTTGCTGGCCTCCCCAGAGACGGCGGAGAGTATTAGAACGCAGTAGAGCGCAGAAGTCGGAGGATAGCAGTGTATAGCACAGATGTCTGAACTATCCTCTTCCAACCTCACCAAACGTAATATAAACAAACGTGGCATAGTCCAACCTAACCAGCCGAGACCACCCTTGTTGACAACCACAGAGACAAGCAGAATGTATTAGGAAACAGTAGATCACGGAAATACACCGAATAACATTGTATAGCAAGAAAGCAGAAGCCACAAGCACCGAACGTAGCCTAACCTAACATAACCAGTCGTAACCTATATCAACCTAACGCCTATAGACCACTATTGCAGGCCACCACAGAGCAAAGAAGAAAATACTAGAGCACAGCAGAGGGCAGAAATCAAACTCATTGTCGTGTATAGCACAAAAGTCGGACATATCCTGAGCTAACTATGCCTAACCTAACATACCCAAACGTAGTGTAACTCAGCATAACGGGACGAGACCAACATTGCAGGCC
>NW_016909431.1:27428-48211 GCF_001483705.2 Eufriesea mexicana
CAGGAATGAGAAGAGCACAGTAAATCACAGGAAACCCACGGAATAGCAGTGAGAAGCACAAAAGCCAAATTAGTCTGTCCTATCCTAGCCAAACGTAGCATACCCGAACGAAACCTAACTCAACCTAACATGACGATACAGCTATTGGCTGACCTCAACAGAAGCAAGTAGTGTGCACCAGATCACAGCAGTTCGCAAAAATCCTCCGCATTGCAGTTAATAGCGCAAAAGTAGAACGTATGCTAACATAACCTGACCTAACATGATCCAACTAAACGTAGCGTAATTCAACGGAGCGTGCCGCGACCACTGCTGCCACACCCCGCAGAGCCAAGCAGAATTCAGTAGAGCACAGTAGGTCACAGGCAACCAGCGGAGAGTAGTGTGCTGCACGAAAGTGGAAGACACCCTAGCCAAACATAACATAACATAAACCAATCAAACGTAGACTAACACAACAAGACGTGCCGCCGCTGTTGCTGACCTCCCCAGGGCCAAGAAGAATGTTGTACAGCCGAGCAGCCTGCAGAAATCCTGCGAATAGCAGTGTGTAGCACGGAAGTCACAGATAACCTGACCAAGCTTGACATAACCTAACCTAAAAAGAACGTAACATAACATAACCTAACATACAGCGACCACTGCTCCTGGTATCCCCACAGCGTAGCAGAATATAGAACAGCTCAGTAGAGCACAGAAATCTACCGCACTGTAGTGAACAGCACAAAAGTTGAAGATATCCTAAACCTATCCAACCAAGCCAAACGTAGCATCTCCCAATTTAACGAGATGCGGCCTCTGCTCCTGGCCTCCGCATAGCCTAGCAGAGTGTAGTAGAGAACAGTGGATCACAGGAATCCACTGATGCACAGTGTATTGCACGGAAGTCACGGCTTCCGTGTTCGAGCGTAGCCTAACCTGACATAACCAAAGGTAACATAAACCAACGTAACGTTCCACGACCACTATTGCTCGCCTCCCCTGAGTCAAGCAGAAATTTACAGCGCAGAAATTCTCCGAATAGCAGTTTACAGCACAAAGGTCAAGGAAACCCTAACCGTGCCTTCATAACCTAACATAACGAAGCGTAACGTTACTCAATCTAACATGCAAAGACCAGTATCACTGGCCACACCAGAGAAAAGCAGAGCATATTACAGCACATGAGAGGGCAGAAGTCCACGGAATAGAGGTGTATAGCGCATAAGACAAAATATCATATCCTAACCAAGACAAACGTAACATAACCAAACGTATCCTAACTCAACCTAGTATGAAGAGACCACTATGGCTGGCCTCCACAAAGTCAAGCAGAATGTACTAGAGCACAGTAGTGCGCCGAAACCCTCCGCATTGCAGTGAGTATCGCAGAATTCGAAGGTATCCTAAAATATCCATACCTAACCTAACCAAATCATACGTAATATAACTCAACCTAACGTGCCGAGATCACTATTGCTGTCCCCACGGAGCCAAGTAGAAAATTCACGAACGCAGTGGAGCGCAGAGTTCCGCGGGCAGCAGTGTATAGCACGAAAGCCTAATCTCTCCTATCCTAACCTCACCAAAAGTAACATGACCGAATGTAGCGTAGCTCAACATAACATGACCAGATCGCTGCTGCTGGCCAACCCCAGATACAAGCAGGACGTACTAGAGCACATTTGAGAGCAGGAGTCCGCCGAATAGCAGTGTATAGCTCAAGAGTCGAAGTCGTCATATCCTAATATATCCAATCTTAACATAAACAAACGTAACATAGCTTAACCTATCGCACACCGACCACTGTTTCCGGCCTCCGCACAGTCGAGCAGAACTTCCTAGAGGAAAGCAGGGCGCAGAAATCCAATGAATCGCAATGTATAGCACAAAATTCGTATCTATCAAGGCGAACGCAAGCTAACGTAACCTAACCAAACGTAGCCTGCCACAACTTAACGTACCATGGCCGCTGCTGGTGGCATTTCCAGGGCCAAACATAATATAGTAGAACACAGTACAGCGCAGAAATCCTCCGAAGAGCAGTGTATAGCGCGAAAGTCATGGATAACATGTCCGAGCTTGGCATAGTCAAACCTAACCAAACGTAACATAACCAAAACTAATGCGAGGTGACCACGATTGCTGGCCTCGCCAGAGACAAGCAGTATGTACTAGGAAACAGTAGATCGCAGAAATCCAAAGTAGAGCAGAGTATAACTCAAATGTCGAAGATATCCTAACCTAACCTGACCTATCATAACCTAAAGGAACGAAGCGTATCCCTACCTAACGTGCCCCGACCACTGATCCTGGCCGCCCAGAGCAAAGCATAATGTAGTAGGGCACAGTAGGTCACAGATGTCCAGCTGATAGCAGCTCATAACACGAAAGTCAAAGCTATCCTCTGCAAACCTAACCTAACCTAACCTAACAAAACGTAACCTAACCCAACCTAACGTTCCACGACCACTACTGCTCGCATCCCTCGAGTCAAACAGAGTATAGTAGAACAACGTTGAGCGCAGGAACCTAACGGATTGCAGCGTACAGCACAAAAGTTGAGGACACCGCAACCAAACTTGGCATAACCTAAACCAACCAAACGTGGCATAACCCAACGTAACGTGCGGTGACCGCTATTGATTGCCTACGCAGTGCCAAGCACAGCATGTTAAAGCACATTAGAGAGCAGAAATCCATCGAAAAGTAGTGTATAGCACAATGGTCAAAGTAGCGTATCCTAACCTAGGAAAACGTAACGCACACAAGCGGAGCCTGTCCCAACCTAACACGACGTGGCCGCTATTGCTGGCCTCCACAGAGACAAGCGGATAATACTAGAGGACAGCGTTGCACATAAATCCACCGCATTGCAGTGTATAGCACAAAAGTCGAAAATATCCTGACAGAACATGGCATCACATAATATATCCAAACGTAGTGTAACTCAACATAAAGCGACGAGGCCAATATTGCTGGCCTCCCAGAGCCAGGCAGAGCATATTAGAGCACATTGGAGCTCAGAAGTCCACTGAAGAATAGTGAATAGCACGAAAGTCAAAGTAGACGGTCCCAACCTAATCAAACGTAGCATAAGTATACGTAGCTGCACTCAGCCTAACGTAACAAGAACACCACTGCCGGCCTCTCCAGATCCAAGCAGAATATGCTAGACCACAGTAGAGTGTAGAAATCCTCGGTTCGCAGCGCATAGTGCAAAAGTCAGGACTATCCTATCCCATCCTCACCAGACGTAACACACCCAAACGTAGCATAACTCATCCTATCGTGCCGACGACACTACCCCTGGCCTCCCCAGTTCCAATTAGTATATACTGGAGCACAGCAGAGCGCAGAAATCCACCGCGTAGCAGTGCATAGCACGAGAATCAGACATATTCTGACCTAACCTGCCTAATCATGGTGCAACCGAGCATGACGTGGCGAGACCAATATTTCTGGCCTCCCAAGAGCCAAGCAGATTGCAGTAGAGCAAGTAGATTCCAGGAACCTGCCGTTTAATAGTGTACAGCGCGAAAGTCGAAGCTATCCTGTGCAAACCTAACCTAACCTAACCTAACGGAACGTAACCTAACTCAATCTAACGTGCCGCGGCCATCATTTTTTGCCTCCCCAGTGCCGTGCAGAGTAGAATAGAGCAATGTAGGGAGCAGGAATCCACCGAATAGCAGTTTATAGCACAAAAGTCAAAGAAATCCTAACCGAGCGTTCCCACCCTAACCTAACGAAACGTTACCTTTCCCAACCTAACGTGCTTAGACCATTATTACTGGTCTCCGCAGTGCCAAGCAGAGCATATTAAAGCACAGTACAGCGCAGAAGTCCACCAAACAGCGGTGTATAGCACAAAACACAAAGTAGCATATTCTAACCGTGCCAAACGTATCAAAACAGAACGCAACCTCACCCATCCTAACATGACGAGACCGCTATTGCTGTCCTCCTTAAAGACAAGCATAATGTACTAGAGCACAATAGTACGCAGAAATCCCCCCCCGCATTGCAGTGAATATCACAAGAGTTGAAGGTGTCCTATCCTAACATGACCTAATCAAACATGACGATACGTAACCTATCTCAACCTAACGAGCCGAGACCACTGTCGCTGTCCTCCCCAGAGAGAAGCAGAAAATGTTGGAACACAGTAGAGCGCGGAAATTCGCAAGTAGCTGTGTATAGCACAAAAGTCAAAGCTGCCCTATCCTAATGTATCCAACCTTAACATAACCAGACGTAACATAACTCAGCCTAACGTACACCGACCACTATTGCTGGATACCACAGAGTCTAGTAGAACTAACCAGGGGGCATTAGGGCGCAGGAGCACATAGGCACGCAGTGTATAGCACGAAAGTCATTTCCATCCAGACCTGTCCCAAACTAACGTAGCAAGCTGATGAAAGCAGGGCAAATTGGAGCGCAGATATTCACAGAAAAGCAGTGTATAACGGAAAAGCCAAGGCCATAGCTGCCTAACGCAACCTAACTGACCCAGACGAAACGCAACTTAACTCAACCGAACGTGCGGCGAACACTATTTCTGGCCTCCCAGAGCCAAGCAGATAATAGTAGCACACAGTAGAGCGCAGAAATCTACCGAGTCGGAGTGTACACCACTGATGTCATAGCCATCCATACCTAACCTATCCTAACCTACCACAACGAAACTTACCCGATCACAGTACATCGCGCAGCGGCCACAATAGCTGCCATCCCGGAGCCAAGCGGGATATACTGCAACACAGCAGACCACAGAAATCCACCGAGTTGCAGTGTACAGTACGAAAGTCAAAGATATAATGGCCAAGCGTAACCTAACGTGACCAAATGAAGCGTAACACAGCTCAACCTAACGTGCCGCGACCAATACAGCTGGCGACCCCAGAGGCAAACGGAACACATTAGAGCCCGGTAGAGTGCAGGAACCAGCAGGATGGCAGTGTACAGCACAAAATTGATAACTATCCTCCGCTAACCTAACCAATCGTAACACGCACAAACGTAACCTAACTCACCCAAACGTGAAGCGATCACTATTGCTGACCCCCAAATAGCCAAGCAGTATAAACTAGGGCAGAGTAGGGCGCTGAAACCCACCGAATAACAGCGTATACAGTGAAAGTCAAAGCTATCAAGGCCCAACACAAACTAACGTATCCTAACCAAACGTTGCCTGTCACAACCTAACTTACAGAGATCACTGTTGCTCTACACCATAGAGCTGAGCATAGCATATTAGAGCGCAGAAGGGCGCAGAAATGCACCGAGTAGCAGTGTAGAGCACAGAAGTCAAAGCCAACCTATTCTACCATAACCAAACATAACATAACGAAACGTAGCATAACCCACCCTAACGAGCCGAGACCGCAATTACTGTCATAGCAGAGACGAGGAGATTATATTAGGGCAACGTAGATCGTGGAAATCCACCGAATGGCAGTGTATAGCACAAAAGTCAATGCTATCATAGCCCCTACTATCGAAGCGGAATATAGTCAAGCGTATCATAACATAATCTAACTTGCCAAGATCACTATTGCTTGAATCCCCAGAGCTAAGCGGAATGTACTAGGCCACGGTAGAGCCCAGAGAGCAACCAGATAGTAGCGTATAGCACAAAAGTCAGATATATTCTAACCTAGCCTGACCTAGCCTAACCTAACCAAACGTAGATAACTAAACTTAACGAGCCGATACCTCCATTGTTGGCTTCCCCAGAGCAAAGCAGAAAATGTCAGAGCACACGAGAACGCATAAATCCACCGCATAGCAGCGTACAGCGCAGAAGTCAAAGCCATCCTAACCATACCCAACCAAACCAGCCCGACCAAGCGTAATCTAACTCAACCCATCGTGTCACGACCGACATTGCTCTCCTCCCCCGAGTGGAGTAGAGTCAAGTAGTGTAGCGTAGAGCACAGAAATCCTCCGAGTAGCAGTGTATAGCGCAAAGGTCAGAGCCACGCGAACCAAACGTAGCCTGACCTAACATTACCAAGCGTAACATTACTCAACCTGACTAGACGGGACCGCTGTTGCTGGCCTCCTGAGAGCCAAGCGGAATTCATTAGGGTACTGCGCGCAGAAATCCGTTGTATGCCAGTGCATAGCACAGAAGGCAGTGCTAATCTATCCCACCCATACCAAACGTAACGTATCCAAACGAAACATATCTCTGCCCAACGAATCTAGACCACTACTGCTGGCCATCCCCATAGCCAAGCAGAGAATATTAGATAGCAGCAGACTGCATAAATGCAAGGAATAGCAGTTTTCGGCACAAAAGTCAAAGCTATCTTAACCAAACCAGGCCTAAGCGAACCTAACCAAACGTAGAATAACTGAACGTAACGTGCCGAGACATCTATTGCTGGCCTCCCCAGAGCCAAGCTGAACGTATTAGGGTACAGTAGAGCGCTGAAATCCACCGAACAGCAGTGTGTAACACAAAAGTCAAAGCCATTCCGACCAAACGTAACCGAAACTAACCTAAACAGACGTAACCCAACTCAACCAAAAGTGCCCACACTACTATTGCTATATCAGAGGAGAGTAGAGCGCAGAGGTCCATAGTACGGTAATGTATAGCACGAAGGTAATAGATATCCCTACCTAACCCAAACAAACGTAATATATCCGAACGTAACCAAAACGAATGTAACGCGCCGCGGCCATTACTTCTGGAAGTCCCAGAGCAAAGCAGAGAATATTAAATCACAGCAGAACGAAGAAATCCACCGGATAGCAGTGTATAGCGCAAAAGTCAATGCCATACTGTCCTAACCTTTCCAATCGTAACGTAAGCAGACGTAGCGTGACCCAAACTGACGTGCCGCGAACGCTATTGCTTGCCTCATGATAGCTAAGCAGAGTATAGAATAGCAATGTAGAACGCTGAAATCGTCCGAATATCAGTGTATAGCACAACCGTCAAAGCTCTCCTGACCAAGCTAAACCAAAGCTAACCAAACCAAACGCAACACAACTTAACCTAACGTGCAGAGAGCGCTGTTCCTGTCGTCCGAACGGCCAAGCAGAGTGCGATGGTGTACATATGAGCGCAGGAGTCCATAGAAGAGCAGTGTGTAGCACAAATGTCAAAGCTACCCTAACCAAACACAACGTAACCCAACCAAACCGAACGTAATATAACCAAACCTTACGTGCCTAGACCACCATTGCTGGCATCCCGAAAGCCGGGCAGAGCGTAGTACACCAATGAAGAGCACAGAATTCCTCCGGTCAGCCGTGTATAGCAAAAGAAGCTAAGCAACACTATGCTAACCTAGCCAAACGTAGACAAACGAACGTTTCTTAATGCAGACTAGCATGCCGAGTCCAATACCGCTGCCCTCCACATAGCCAAGCTGGATACACTAGAGCTCAGTAGAGGGCAGAAATGCACCGCATTGAAGTGTAAAGCAGAGGAGGGGAATATATCATAACCTAACATAACCAATCGTAACCAATCGGAACCTAACGTGCCTGAACCACTACTGCTGGCCTCGCCATCGTCATGCAGGGCACATTAGAGGAGACTGGAGCGCAGAGGCCCACAGAACCGTAGCGTATAGTTTCAAAGTCAAAGATATCCAAACCTATCACAAACAAACGTAACCTATCGAAACCCAACGTGCCGCGGCCACAATTTCTGGAACTCCCTGAGCAAGGCAGGGCATATTAGATGACAGTGAAGCACAGAAATCCGCCGAAGAGCAGTGTGCAGCGGAAAAGTCAAAGCTACCCTATCCAAACATAACGAATCGTAACGCTGCCAAACGTATAACTAAGACTAACGTGTCGAGACCAATACTGATTGCATCCCCATGGCGAAGCAGAATACACTAGAGCACAGTAGATCGCAGAAATCCAACAAGTAGCAGTGTGTATCACTAAAGCCAAAGATATCTTAATCTATCACAACGTTTCCTAATCCAACCATGCGTAATCTAACAAAACCTAACGTGCCGCGACCAATTTTGCTGGTCTCACGGGAACCGAGCAGAGAGTAGTAGAGCATTGTAGAGCGCGGAAATCCGCCGAACACCAGTGTATAGCAGTAAAGTCTAAGCTATTCTATCCGAACCTAACCAAACGTAGCGCAAACAAACGCAGCATAACTTAGGCTAACGAGCTAAGGCCAATACTTCTGGCGTCACCATGACCAAACAGAATATGCTAGAAAACAGCAGAGCGCAGCACAAATAGCCCAAAAGTCGGAGACACGATTACAAAACATGACCAAACCTGACGAAGCCAATCGTAACCTAGCAAAACCAAACGTGAAACGTCCGAGAGTGCTGGCCTCCCCAGAGACAAGCAGATGCCAGTAGAGCAATGCAGAGCGCAGTTATCGACCGAATGGCAGTGTATAACACAATCGTCAAAGCCATTCTAACCAAACTTAGCCTCGAGTAGCCTAACAAAGCGTTGCATATCCTACAAAAAACTGCCACGACCGCTATTTCTGGACTCCCCAAGGGCAAGCAGATGCTAGTAGAGCAATGCAGCACACAAATATCAACCAAACAGCAGTGTATTACAAAGGAGTCATAGCTACACTAACCATACCTGTCCGAACCTAGCCAAGCCATGCGTAATCTTACTCAACATTGCGTGCAGAGGCCTCTGTTGCTGTCCTCCCCAGAGCTATCCTAACCACACCCAAACGAACATAGCCTAACCAAACGTACCCTAGCTCAAGCTAACGTGCCGAAATCACTATTACTGGCATACCCAGAGCCGCGCAGGGTGAAGTACAGCAATGTATAGCGTAGAAGTCCTCGGACTAGCAGTTTATAGCACAAAACTCGAAGCTAACATATCCTACCCTAACCAACCGTAGCATTATCGAATGCAGCATAACACAAACTTTACTACCTAGTGCCATGCCCACTATTCCTGGCATCACCAGAGACAAGCAGGATACGATTGAGCTCAGTAGAGCACAGAAGCTCATGGCAAACCAGTGTTGAGCACATTTGTCAAAGCTATCCTAACCTAATCCTGTATAACCTAACCTAATCAGACGTATACTAACTAAACCCAACGTGACGCGACCAGTACTGCTGGCCTCCACAGTGCCAAGCAGAGCATACTAGAGGAGAGGAGAGAGCAGAAATCTATAGAAACACAGGGTATAGCAGAGAACTCGAAGTGTTCCAAACCTAACCAAAGCTAACTTAACCTAACCAAACGTACCATATCAGAGCCTAACCTTCCGTGGCAAATATTGCTGGCCTCCATGACGCCATGCAGGGCATCTTTTAGGAGCATTGGGCGCTGAGGTCCATAGAACGAGAATGCATAGCAATAACAGTGCACAGCTCAAAAGTCAAAGCTTCCCTAGCCTAACCTAACCAAACATAACAGAACCAAACGTAACGTAACTCAACCTCTCGTGCCTATACCACTATTACTGAGTGTGCAGTAAAAAGGTCGAAGCTATCATCTTTCTCACGTGGGGGAAGTCTTCCATATATAACCGGCACCATGTGGGAGGGTGCTGTGCGCTGTGAGACTATTAACGACTAAAACCGTCAGGATAGCCAGCCCTTCACATTTCGGCGCTCCCTAGACTTCGCGGCATCGCAACTGCCAGGACGCCCCAACGACGCAACCGTAGTTCCCTCCCGGCGCGACGAGAAATCGCAACCGATCCGTCCGTGCCCAAGCGCGCGAGACGGTTCGTTTACAGGCACAAACACCACGCATACCACCGTTCCGCATCACAAGCACACACTGCGGACGCCGCGCGACCACCACGCGGCGCCGCGCGTCTGCACTACTTTCTCTCGAAAAGACGGGCCCCCACCCATCTGCCCTTGGTCACCCTCAAATAGGTTATAACGGGAGAGAGTAACGGTCCGCACGGATGTAGCTGCAGCGACGCACGGGAAGGCGGCGGGCCAACACGTTAATCCATCAAGCAGTGCGCGCGGAGCCAAGAGTCGCTGCGCTCGTAGCTTCCAACGCCCTACGCGCGAGGAGCACGCGGGAAGCTAGCGGGATATCTCCACGGCCTCCTTCTGTAACATAACCGTCTCGCAGGTGGAGGCTGCCGCACGATACGCACCTAAGCCCTCCATCATTTGCACAACGAAGACGGAGAGAGCGAGGTCCCGACCTACCACGCGACAAGGTACCCGGCGCGCGCTAGCCCATGCCGGAAATCCCTCCAGGGTGTGCTGCGCCGTGTACCGCCCTTCCCCTGAGTGGTGACACCGCGTCTCACGTTCCCGCCTGACACGGCACAAGCACTCCCCGAAGCACCCGTGCCAGGTTAGCACATGTGTCAGACGGAAAGTGTGCCGACTGCCGCTGCGCGCCCATGCATCCAGCACTGGGAGCACAACCCCGAACAGCCGGTGCCGCCGGCTGCTTTCCATCCTCAGCCGAGCTCGCCAGGCAGTCTTCACGGACAGTCGGAACGTTCGCCTCAAGGAAGTTGCCCCATCTTCAGGAGCACCGTCGCCGCCCCGGTGGAGAAGTCCGTAGATACGGGGCTCCCCCGCCGCTGGCGGTTGGAACGGCGGATCACCAGCCAGGACCATCGCCGCTTCGTGGGAAATTGTGCGGCAGCCGCGCACGACCACGTTCACCATCCGGTGAGCGACACTCCGAAGAATCGTCCGACTGCGCGGACCAGCGACCAGGTCGCTCGCCCAGATCGGTGCCAAGTAAAGGGCCACCGAGAGATAGACTGCCGTGAAGAGGCTTCGCACCGTCCCGTCTGGCCCATCCAGGATGGGGAGCAGGCTAAACAGCGCCGCCGCCATCCCCTGCAGGCGTGGTTCCAGCGCGAGGAGATGCTCGTCGATCCTCCAGTGGCCATCCAGGAGGAGACTGAGATATTCCATCCGGTCCCGAACATCGAACACGACGCTTCCCACGCGCACACGTGACTGGGGCGGCTTCCACCAGGACAGACGGCAAAACGATATTGCCTCGGTCTTCTCGGGCGAGATGCTCAGCCCCATCCGCCGGATCCTGTTCGGGACGAGGGCTACTCCGCTTTCCGCGCTCAGCGTGGCCTCCTCCCAACCCGACCCGTCGGCAATCACGAGCATGTCGTCCGCGTAACATGTCACGCTCAGGCCGCGGCGGAGCGGAGTGCGCAACACGGCGTCGCACTCGAGTCCCGGAGTATCGGCCCGAGAATCGATCCTTGTGGAACACCACAGTACGTCGCCCGCGCGACGGTCGTGTACCGTCCGGCATACTCGATCGATCGCTCCGCCAAACAGTCGCCTATTACCTCCATCATGTGCTGGGGACACCTGTGGTGCAACCGGTCTTACCGGATGGCGTGCTGAAGGCGTCGGCGATATCCACGCGGACCGCCAGCACCGCAACGGCCCTGTCCACGGCAGCATACGACAGGTTATCAACGCGCTTAGTCGCGTCCATCGCCGACCGACCCTACCGGAATCCGATCTGGCTGACGCTGAGATCTGTACCCGCGTCCGCTGAATGCCCTCGGAGACGAGCAGCTAAAACGCGCTCGAAGAACTTACCCGCCTCGTCGAGCAGGAATATCGGCAGGTATGCCTTCGGAGAGTCCGGCGGCTTCCCGAGTCTGGGGATCAGCACCACTCTCGCTCTCTTGCAATACAGCGGGAAGCAACCTGTTTTGAGGCCGCTGTCGAGCGGCCGCCACACCGGGTCGCCACACGTCTCCAGAGACGTTGCAAAGGCTCGGCCTGGGATGACGTCGACTCCGGGGGCGGTGGTCCTCGCCCCCGCAAGGTCGAAGCTATGCTAACCTAACACTACATAACCTGACCCAACCAAATATGGCCTAACACAATCTAACGTACCATACCACTGTTGCTCGGATCCCGAGAGTCGAACAGAGTATAGTAGAGCGATGTAGAGCGCAGAACTCCACCGAATAGCTGTGAATAAGCATAAAAGTCAAAGCTATCCTCTCCTAACCCTGCCAATGGCAAGATACCCAAACGTTTTCAATCACAAACCAACGTGCAGAGGCCACAACTAGAGCAGAGAATAGTAGTAGAGCAATGTAGAACCTAGGAATCCACCGAATAGCGGTGTCCGGCAAAAAAGTCGTAGCTACGCTGTCCTAACCTAAACGATTGTGGCATTAACAAACGTGGCCTAACAAAACCTATCGTGCCGCGACCACTATTGCTGGCCTGCCCAGATTCTAGCGGAGCATATTAGAGCACATTAGAGAGCAGCAATCCCCCGGATAGCAGTGTATAACACAAAAGTCGTAGCTATCCCGTTCAAACCTAAACAACCTAACCTGACAAAACGCAATCTAACTCAACCTAGCGTGCCACAACAATTATTGCAGCCCTCTCAAGGGCCATGCAGAACATATTAGAGGAGGGTAGCGTGCAGGTATGCATAGAATCGCAGTGCATAGCGGAAGAGTCAAATCTATCCGAACCTTACCAATGCTAACATAAACTAACCAAACGTAACCTGACTAAACCTGACGTGCCGCGGCCACTATTTCTGGCCTCCCCAGAGCAAAGCGGAACATATTAAAGCACAGTAGGTAGTATATGCCCACCGAAATGCAGTATGTAGCACAAATGTCAAAGGTATCTTGTCCTGACCTAACCAATCGTAACACCGCCGAACGAAACCAAACGCAACTAAACGTGCCGCCACCATAATCGCTGGCCTCGCCAGAGACAAGCAGAACATATTAGAGGAGAGTAGGTTGTAGATGTCCATAGAATCGCATCTTACGGCACAAAAGTCAAAGATATCCTGACTAAACCACAGCTAACCTGACCTAACCAAACGTAGAATAACGCAACCGAACTCGCCACGGCCACAGTTTGAGGCATCCCCAGAGCAAAGCAGGGCATGTTTGATCACAGTAGTACGCAGAAATCCGCCGAATCGCGGTGAGAATAACATATTTCAGAGCCGTCGTAGCCTAACCTTCCCAAACACAGCAGTACCAAGCGTATCATAACTTAACATAACGCGCCTGGACCACTACTGCTGACCTTCCCAGCCCAAGCAGAGCACACTAGAGCACAGAAGACTGCAGAAAGGCGACGCAAAGCTGCATAAAGCGCAAAAGGCAAACATACCCTATGCTATCCTCACCCAGCCTAACCTAACCAAACGTGGCCTAACGCACAGCAACGTGTCGATACCACTATTGCTGGCCCTCCCCGATCCAAGCTGAACACATTAGAGCGCAGTAGAGAGCAGAAATCCGCCGCACAGCTGTGTATAGCGCAAAAATCATAGCTATCCCCTCCTAACCTTACACATCGTAGCGTATGCGAACGTAACGTATCCCAACCCAACGCGCTGGGACCACTATTGCTGGCCACCCGAGAGTCTAGCATAGTATAGTCGTGCAGAGTGGAGTGCAGAAATTCACTGAATAAAAGTCTATGCCAAGAAAGTCAGAGCTATAACAACCTAACACAAACAAGCATACCCTAGCCAAACGTAACCTAACCAAACCTTACGTGCCGTGACCACTATTCCTGGCCTACCCCGGCCGAAGCAGAGCGTATTAGAGCACAGCATACCGCAGAATTTCATCAAATGTCGGTATACATCACAGAATTCAAAGCTATCCGCTCCGAACTGGATAAAACGAAACATAGCCAAACGTAACATATCTCAACCTAACGTGCCGAGACCACTACTGTTGGCCTCCTCAGAGACGAGCAGAGCATAAAAGAGAACAGTAGAAAGCAGATATGTACCGAATAGCAGTGTGAGGCTCAAACTTCAAACCTACCCTCCCCTACCCCAGCCGAACGTAACCTGACACAACCTTTCGTGCCACGGCCACAATTGCTGGCATCCCCAGGGTTGAGCTGAGTATAGTAGAGCAGTGCAGAGCGCAGCAATTCATGGAACAGCAATTTACAGCGCAGAAGCCACAGTTATTGTATCCTAACCTAGCCAAACGTAACATAACCAAGCGCAACATATTCCCACCTATTTTGCCTAGACCACTATACCTGGCTTCCCCATTGCCAAGCGGAACATACCGGGGCAAAGTAGACCGCAGAAATCAAACGATTAGCAATGTGTACCACGAAAGCCAAAGCTATGCAGACCATACCCAGCCAAGCATGACCTATCCAATCGTGGTCTAACCCAACCTAAGGTGCCGTGACCACGTTTGCTAACCCCCACAGAGGTACGCGGAGCATATTAGGGCACAGTGGAGCGCAGAAAAGCACCGCATTTCAGTGTACGGCACAAAAGTCAAAGATATCCAATACCAACCCGAAAAAATCTACCGAACCTTACCTAGCCTAACATAACCAAACCTAACCTGACCTAACCTAACCAAACCTAACCTAACCTAACATAACTTAGCCTGCCGAAGCCGATATTGCTGCCCCCCCGCCCCCACAACCAAGCAGGACATACTTCAGCACAGCAGAGCACAGAAGTCCATCGAATAGCAGTGCTCCGCACAAAAGTTAAGGCTATCCTGTCCAAAATTAGCCTGACCCAACCTAACCGAACGTAACCGACAAAACATAAAGTGCTGAGACCAATACTGCTGGCCTTCCCACAGCCAAGTTGAAAATACTAGAGCACAGTAGCGCGGAGATGCCCACCTTATATCAGACTATAGCAGTAAAGTCAAAGCTATCCTCTCCTAACCTAACCAATCGTAACGAAGCCAAACGTAATATAACTAAACGTAACGTGCAGTGACCTCTGCTGCTGCCTTCCGCAAAGCGATTCAGAACACGTTAGTTTAGAGTAGAACTCAGAAATCCATAGAAAGACAGTGTATATCAGAAGAGTCAGTGCCACCGAAACCTAACCCAAAAATACAGAACATAACCTAACATGGCCTAACTCATGCTAACGTGCCGAGACAGCTATTGCTGCCCGCCACAGAGCCAAGCAGGACATACTAGAGCACCGTAGAGGGCAGAATCCCACCGAAAAGCAGTGTACAGCACGGAAGTTAAAGCTACACTGACCAAAATTTGCATAACCCAGCCTTACCGAACGTTAGCTGGCTCAACATAACGTGCCGGGGCCAATATTTATTGCCTTCCCGGAGCCAAGCGGAACACATTAGTGAAGAGAAGAACACAGAAATCCGTAGTATCGCAGTGTATATCAGAATGGTCATACCTGCTCAAACCTAACCAACACCAACGGAACACAACCAAACATAGCATAAATCAACCTGACGTGCCGAGACCGATATTGCTGCTCACCCCAGAGCGTAGCAGGGTATACTAGAGCGCAGTAGAGCGCATAAATCCACATAATAGCAGTGTGCGGCACCAAAGTTAAAGCTATCCTTGTCAAACTTAGCATAACACAGTCTAGCCGAGGGTAACGTGACACATCAGGACGCCTGGAGGACATTATTGCTGTCCTTTCCGGAGCCACGCTGAAATTATTAGATCGCTGTAGGGCGCAGGAATCCAACTAATGGCAGACAAAGGCACTAAAGTTAAAGCTATCCTGTCCTAACGTAGCCAACCGTAACATAACCAAACATAACCTAAGTGAACCTAACGTGCCGAGACTGGTGTTGCTGCCCTCCCCAGAGGCAAACAGGGGATAATAGAGCACAGTAAAGAGCAGAAGTCCACCGAATATCAATGCACTGCACAAAAGTAAAAGCTATCCTAACCAAACATAGCCAAACGCAACCTAGCCGCATGTAACATGACTCAACATAACGTTCAGAGACCACTATTGCTGGCCTTCCCAGAGCTAGTCTGAAAACGTTGGGGCACTGTAGGGCGAAAAATTCACCTAGTTGCAGACTCTGGCACTATAGTCAAAGCTATCCTCTCCCAACGTAGCCAAGCGTAATATAACGAAACGCAGCTTACCTGGAACTATCGTGCCACGACCGCTATCCCTGGCCTCCACAGAGCCAAGCAGAGCACATTAGTGGAGAGTAGAACACAGAAATCCATACAAATGCATTTCATATTAGAAAAGTTGAAGTTATCCTAACCAAACCCAAGCAAACAGAACACAGCCAAACACTGCCTAACTCCACCTAATTCACCGAGACGGCTATTGCTGTCCTCCTCAGAGCCGAGCAGGACATACTAGAGCACAGTGGAGCGCAGAGTTCCACCGAATGGCCGTGTGTGGCACAAAGGTTAAAGCTATCCTAACCAAACGTAGCATGGCCCAACCAATCCGAACGTAAACTGCCTAAACATAACGTGCCGAGACTACATTTGCTGGCCTTACCAGAGCCAAGCAGAAAATATTTGAGCGCTGTAGGGCGCAAAGATCCACATTATATCAGACAATAACAATAAGGTCAAACATGTTCTCTCCTGACATAACCAATCGTAGCTTAACAAAACGTAACCTAACTTAACCGAACGTGCCGTGACCACTATTGCTGGCCTCCCCAGAGCCAAACAGAACGGCATTAGTAGAGAGTTGGGCGCAGAAGTCCGTAGTGACGACGTGTATGTCAGAAAAGTAAAAACAACCCAAGCTTAACTCAAACACACAAGACATTGCCAAACATAGCATAACTCCACCTATAGTTCCGAAACCGCTATTGCTCCAATCGCCAGAGCGAAGCAGGATATACTGGAGCATTGTAGAGCTCAGAAGTCTACCCAATAGCAGTGTACAGCGCAAAAGTTATAGCTACCATTACTAAAATTAGCCTAGCCCGACCTAACCGAACGTAACCAGACTAAACATAACGTGACCAGACCACTATTTCTGGCCTCCCAGAGCCAATCAGAGCATATTAGGGCATATGAGAGAGCAGATATCCACCGAATAGCAGTGAATACCACAAAAGTCAAAGTAGCCTATCCTAAGCTAGCCATGCGTGACATACGAAAATGTAGTCGAAGTCAACCTAGCACGACGAGAACATTTTTGCTGGCCTCCGCAGAGACAAGCAGAACGTACAAGGACGTAGCAGTGAGCAGAAATCCACCGCACTGCAGTGAATAGCACAAAAGCCATAGATACCGTAGCCTAACCTCTCCTAACCTAAACTAACAAAACGTATCAAAGATCAACATAACGTGCCGCAACCACTGATCTTGGCCTCCCCAGAGCCAATCAGAATGTAGTAGGGCAGAGTAGATATCAGAAATCCACCGTACAGCAGTGTACGTCACGAAAGTCAAAGTTATCCAAACCAAACTTAACCCAACGTAACCTAATCAAACGTAGCCCAGCCCAACCTAACGTACCGATATCAATATTGCTGGTCTCGACAGAGCCAAGCAGAACACACTGGTATCCAATCGAGCGCAGATGTCGGCGTATAGCAGTGTATAGCACAAAATTCTAGGCTATCCCGTCCTAACCTCACAAGACATGACATAACCAAACGTAGCATAGCTCAACCTAGCATTCAGAGACCACTATTGCTGGCCTCTCCTGCGCCATACAAAATGTGCTAAAGCACAGTAAAGCGCCGAAGCACACCGAATTGCGCTGCAAAGCACAAGGACAAAGTATCCTGTCCTAACCTGGGCAACCGTAATATAACCAAACGTAGCCTACCTTAACTTAGCGCGCAGCGTCCACAATTGGTGGCCTCGCAAGGGCCAATATGTGTATAGTAACGCGCAGTCGAGTGCAGAAATCTACCGAGCAACAGTGTATAACACGAAAGACAAATATATCCTTACCGAACTCGACCCAAACTAAACTAACCAAACGTAACTTAACTAAATCTAACGGGCAGACAACAATATAGCTGGCATTTCCAGGGCTAAGCATAATACAGTAGGGCGCAGTAGTGGGCAGAAATACTCGGAATAACAATGTATAGCACGAAAGTCAAAGTTAACCTGACCGAGCTTGACTTAACCTCATCCAACGAAACGTAACCTAACTCAAACTAACGCGACGGGCCAAATATTACTGGCCGCCACGGAGCCAAGAAGAACAAATTAGGGCGCCGTAGAGGGTAGTAATCCAACTCATTGCAGTGAATTGCACAAAGGCCGTTGATATCCTAATCCAACCCGCCCGAACCTAACCAAACCGAACGTAACATAACAAAACATGACGAGCCGCGACCATTGCACCTTGCCTCCCCAGAGCCAAGCGGATTGCAGTAGACCGCAGTAGGTCACAGAAACTCAAGGAAGAGCAGTGTAAAGCACAAAAGTCGAAGTAGTGTATCCTAACCTAGCAAAACGTAACAAATCCAATCGTAACCCAACAAAACCTAACATGACGAGACAACTATTGCTGGCATCCACTGATACAAGCTGAACGTACTAGAGCTCAGTAGTGCGCAGAAAGCCTCCACGTTGCAGCGAATAGCACAAAAGCCGTAGACATTCATAACCTAAAGTGACCTAACCTAACCTAACAGAACGTCGCCTGACCCAAAATAACGTGCCACAGCCACTGCTCCGGGCCTTCCCTGAGCCAACCAGAGCGTAGCGGAGCACAGTAGGTCACAGAAATCCATCGAATAGCAGTGTGTAGCTCGAAAGCTGGAGATATCCTATCGTAACCTGACCAACCCTAACCTAACGAAACGTATCCTTACACAGCTTAACGTGCCGAGACCTCTATCACTGGCCACCCCAGAGCCAAGCGGAGCATATTAAAGCACATGAGAGCGAAAAATCCGCGGACAGCAGTGTATAGCACAAAAGCCTAGACTATACTATCCTAACCTCACCAAACCTAACTTGATCGAACGTAGCATATCTTAAACTGACGTGCCGAGACCACTATTACTGGCCACCCCGGAGCCAAGTAGAAAACACTGGAGCACACTAGAGCGCAGAAGTCCACCAAAAAGAAGGTAGAGCACAAAAGTCAAAGCTATCCTGTCCTGATATGTCCAATCCTAACATAAGCAAGCGTAACATAGATCAAACTTTCGCACCACGACAACTATTGCTTTCCTAGCCAGAGTCGAGCAGAGCTTACTAGAGGAAAGTAGAGCGCAGAAGTCCATAGATTCGCAGTGTATATCACAAAAGTCATACCTATCCAGACCTAACCCTCCTAACATAGCCTAACAAAACGTAGCCCACCATAACGTAACAAGCCGCGACCGCTATTGGTGGCATTCACAGTTATAAGCATAATACGGTAGAGCACAGTACAGCGCAGAGATGTTCCGAGTAGCAGTATATAGTACGAAGATCGAAACTACACTAACCAAACTTAACCCAACCTAACCTAACCGACCGTAACCTAACGCAACCTGACGTGCCACGACCACTATCGCACGCCTCCCTAGAGTTGAGCAGAGTAGAGTAGAGCAATATAGCGCGCAGAAATCCGCCAAATATCTGTGTATAGGTCAAAGATCAAAGAAAACCTAACCTAAACTTCCTAACCTAACGTAACGGAACGTAACCTATCCCAACCTATCGAGCCGAGACCACTATTGCTGGCCACCCCAGTGCCAAGCAGGGTATATTAGAGCACATTAGAGCGCAGAAACCCGGGGAAAGCTGTGTACAGCACAAAAGTCAAAGTACCCTATCCTAACCTAGCCAAACGTAACATATACAAATGTAGCCAAACTCAACCTAACTCGTCGAGACAGATATTGCCGACCTCCACAGGGACAAGCAGAATATACTAGGGCACAACAGAGCGCAGAAATCCACGGCATTCCAGTGTATAGCGCAAAAGACGTAGTTATCCCGACCTAACAAGTCCTAACCTAACCCAACCGAACGTAGCATATCTCAACATAACGTGCTGCGACCACCATTTCTGGCCTGCGCAGGGCCAAGCGGAATGTAGTACGGCACAGTAGGTCACAGAAATCCTCTGAAAACAGAGCATGGCACGAAAGTCACAGCTATCGTAACCAAACGTCACACAACCTAACCTTACCAAATGTAACCTAACTCAAAATAACTTGCCAAGGCCACTTTTGCTCGCCTCTCCAGTGTCGAGCAGAGTATAGTAGAGCAATATAGATCGCAGAAATTCACCGAATAGCAGTGTAGAGCACAAACGACAAACAAATCATAACCGCACCTTCCTATCCTAGCTTAACGAAACGTAACATACCTCATCCTAATGTGCCGAGACCACTATTACTGGGCACCCCAGAGCCAAGCAGAACGTATTGAAGCACATGAGAGAGTAGAAATCCAGGGAAAGCATTGTTCAGCACGCAAGCCAATGTAGCCTCTTCTAAGCCGAACGTAACATACCGAAACGTAACCTAACTTAACTTGACATAACGAGACAGCCATTGTCTGACCTCCACAGAAACAAGTAGAGTGAACTAGAGCACAGCAGTTCACAGAAATCCTCCGCATTGCAGTTAATAGCACAAAAATGGAAGATATACTAACATAACATGACCTGACATAACCTAACCAAACGTAGCATTGCTCAATATTACATGTCGCACCTACTGCTCCTCGCCTCACCATAGCCAATCAGGATATAGTACAGTACAGTAGAGAAAAGAAAACCACCGAATAACAGTGAATAGCACGAAAGTCAAAGCTATCATCGCCAAAATTAGACTAACCCAGCCTGACCAAAAGTGAGCTAACTCAACCTAACGTGCCGCGGACGGTATTGCCCGCCTCTCCAGAGACGAGCAGAGTATAGCAGAGCAATGTAGATCGCAGAAATCTAGCGAATAGCCGTGTCAAGCAAAAAAGGCGAAGAGATCCTAACCAAGCCTTACTAGCCTACCGTAAGGAAAAGTTACAAAACTTAACCTAACGGACCGAGACCACAATTTCGGCCCACCCCATAGCCAAGCAGAACATATTAGATCGCAGTAGGGCGCAGGAATCCACCGAATAGCTTTGAATGGCACGAAAGTCTAAGCTATT
>NW_016909431.1:53696-59683 GCF_001483705.2 Eufriesea mexicana
CCGTAGAGGGTAGTAATCCAACTCATTGCAGTGAATTGCACAAAGGCCGTTGATATCCTAATCCAACCCGCCCGAACCTAACCAAACCGAACGTAACATAACAAAACATGACGAGCCGCGACCATTGCACCTTGCCTCCCCAGAGCCAAGCGGATTGCAGTAGACCGCAGTAGGTCACAGAAACTCAAGGAAGAGCAGTGTAAAGCACAAAAGTCGAAGTAGTGTATCCTAACCTAGCAAAACGTAACAAATCCAATCGTAACCCAACAAAACCTAACATGACGAGACAACTATTGCTGGCATCCACTGATACAAGCTGAACGTACTAGAGCTCAGTAGTGCGCAGAAAGCCTCCACGTTGCAGCGAATAGCACAAAAGCCGTAGACATTCATAACCTAAAGTGACCTAACCTAACCTAACAGAACGTCGCCTGACCCAAAATAACGTGCCACAGCCACTGCTCCGGGCCTTCCCTGAGCCAACCAGAGCGTAGCGGAGCACAGTAGGTCACAGAAATCCATCGAATAGCAGTGTGTAGCTCGAAAGCTGGAGATATCCTATCGTAACCTGACCAACCCTAACCTAACGAAACGTATCCTTACACAGCTTAACGTGCCGAGACCTCTATCACTGGCCACCCCAGAGCCAAGCGGAGCATATTAAAGCACATGAGAGCGAAAAATCCGCGGACAGCAGTGTATAGCACAAAAGCCTAGACTATACTATCCTAACCTCACCAAACCTAACTTGATCGAACGTAGCATATCTTAAACTGACGTGCCGAGACCACTATTACTGGCCACCCCGGAGCCAAGTAGAAAACACTGGAGCACACTAGAGCGCAGAAGTCCACCAAAAAGAAGGTAGAGCACAAAAGTCAAAGCTATCCTGTCCTGATATGTCCAATCCTAACATAAGCAAGCGTAACATAGATCAAACTTTCGCACCACGACAACTATTGCTTTCCTAGCCAGAGTCGAGCAGAGCTTACTAGAGGAAAGTAGAGCGCAGAAGTCCATAGATTCGCAGTGTATATCACAAAAGTCATACCTATCCAGACCTAACCCTCCTAACATAGCCTAACAAAACGTAGCCCACCATAACGTAACAAGCCGCGACCGCTATTGGTGGCATTCACAGTTATAAGCATAATACGGTAGAGCACAGTACAGCGCAGAGATGTTCCGAGTAGCAGTATATAGTACGAAGATCGAAACTACACTAACCAAACTTAACCCAACCTAACCTAACCGACCGTAACCTAACGCAACCTGACGTGCCACGACCACTATCGCACGCCTCCCTAGAGTTGAGCAGAGTAGAGTAGAGCAATATAGCGCGCAGAAATCCGCCAAATATCTGTGTATAGGTCAAAGATCAAAGAAAACCTAACCTAAACTTCCTAACCTAACGTAACGGAACGTAACCTATCCCAACCTATCGAGCCGAGACCACTATTGCTGGCCACCCCAGTGCCAAGCAGGGTATATTAGAGCACATTAGAGCGCAGAAACCCGGGGAAAGCTGTGTACAGCACAAAAGTCAAAGTACCCTATCCTAACCTAGCCAAACGTAACATATACAAATGTAGCCAAACTCAACCTAACTCGTCGAGACAGATATTGCCGACCTCCACAGGGACAAGCAGAATATACTAGGGCACAACAGAGCGCAGAAATCCACGGCATTCCAGTGTATAGCGCAAAAGACGTAGTTATCCCGACCTAACAAGTCCTAACCTAACCCAACCGAACGTAGCATATCTCAACATAACGTGCTGCGACCACCATTTCTGGCCTGCGCAGGGCCAAGCGGAATGTAGTACGGCACAGTAGGTCACAGAAATCCTCTGAAAACAGAGCATGGCACGAAAGTCACAGCTATCGTAACCAAACGTCACACAACCTAACCTTACCAAATGTAACCTAACTCAAAATAACTTGCCAAGGCCACTTTTGCTCGCCTCTCCAGTGTCGAGCAGAGTATAGTAGAGCAATATAGATCGCAGAAATTCACCGAATAGCAGTGTAGAGCACAAACGACAAACAAATCATAACCGCACCTTCCTATCCTAGCTTAACGAAACGTAACATACCTCATCCTAATGTGCCGAGACCACTATTACTGGGCACCCCAGAGCCAAGCAGAACGTATTGAAGCACATGAGAGAGTAGAAATCCAGGGAAAGCATTGTTCAGCACGCAAGCCAATGTAGCCTCTTCTAAGCCGAACGTAACATACCGAAACGTAACCTAACTTAACTTGACATAACGAGACAGCCATTGTCTGACCTCCACAGAAACAAGTAGAGTGAACTAGAGCACAGCAGTTCACAGAAATCCTCCGCATTGCAGTTAATAGCACAAAAATGGAAGATATACTAACATAACATGACCTGACATAACCTAACCAAACGTAGCATTGCTCAATATTACATGTCGCACCTACTGCTCCTCGCCTCACCATAGCCAATCAGGATATAGTACAGTACAGTAGAGAAAAGAAAACCACCGAATAACAGTGAATAGCACGAAAGTCAAAGCTATCATCGCCAAAATTAGACTAACCCAGCCTGACCAAAAGTGAGCTAACTCAACCTAACGTGCCGCGGACGGTATTGCCCGCCTCTCCAGAGACGAGCAGAGTATAGCAGAGCAATGTAGATCGCAGAAATCTAGCGAATAGCCGTGTCAAGCAAAAAAGGCGAAGAGATCCTAACCAAGCCTTACTAGCCTACCGTAAGGAAAAGTTACAAAACTTAACCTAACGGACCGAGACCACAATTTCGGCCCACCCCATAGCCAAGCAGAACATATTAGATCGCAGTAGGGCGCAGGAATCCACCGAATAGCTTTGAATGGCACGAAAGTCTAAGCTATTCTGTCCTAACATATCCAAACTAGTCATATGCAAACGTAGCTTAAGCAAACCTAAAGCGCAGAGACCACTAATGCTGGCCCGAGCATGGCCAGGCAGAATGTAGTAGGGCACATTATATCACAGAAATACACCGAATAACTGTGTATAGCACGAAAGTCAAAGCTAAACTAACCAAACGAATCCTAATCTAACACATCAGAACGTAACCTAACTCAAACTAACGTGCCGTGGGTGCTATTGCTCGCCTGCCCAGAGTCGAGCAGAGTACAGTAGAGCAATCCAGAGCTCAGAAATCCGCCGAACAGCAGTGTACGTTACAAAGGTCTAGGACACACGAACCTAACCTGAGCTAACCTAACCTATCCGAACGTAGCAAAACTGGACATGGTGTGCCGCGATCACTGCTGCAGATATGACCAGAGCCAAGCCGAAAGCCGTAGAGTCCGGTAGATCGCAGAAATCCGCCAAACAACAGTGTATAGGACGAAAGTCTAAGCTATGGTGACCAAACGTAGCCGAACCTAACATATCCAAACATAGCCTAAATGAGAATAACATGCCCCGAAGACTATTGTTGGCCTGCCCAGAGAAGAGCAGGGTAGATTAGAGCAACGAATAGCGCGGAAATCCACCGCATTGCAGTGTATAGCACAGAAGCCGTTGATACCACAGCATAGCGTGACCTAACGTAACCTAACCAAAGATAGCATAACTCAGCAAAACGGGCAGACACCACAGCTCCTAGCCTCCCCGTAGCCAAGCAGAATGTATTAGGTCGCTGCAGATAACAGAAGTACACCGAATAAGATTGTATATCACGCAAGTCAAAGCTATCTTGCCAACACTTAACCTAACCTAACATAACAAAACGTACCCTATCTGCACATAACTTTCCGCGACCGCTATTGACCGCATCCCCAGAGTCGAGCAGAGATTAGTGGAGCAATGTGGAGCGCAGAAATCCACGGAAAAACAGCGTAGGTTGCAAAGGTCGCGGATAACCTAACATAACCTGGCCTAACCAAGCCCAAACGAACGTACCATAAGTGATAATGAAGTCGCGACCACTGCCACTGGCATGACCAGAGCCAAGCAGAATATAGTGGAGAAATGTAGAGTGCAGAATTCCACCTAATAGCAGTGTATAGCAAGAAATTCGGAGCTATCCTAACCAAACTTAACCGAACGTAACCTAACCCAACCTAACCAAGCGTAACGTAACACAACCTAACGTGCCTTGCCCACTATTGCTCGCCCCCCACTGGCGAGCAGAGTATAGTAAAGCGATGTGGAGCGCAGAAGTTCACCAAATATCTGTGTATGGCACAAACGTCAATGAAATCCTAACAGAACCTTCCTAACGTAGCCTAACGAGACGTAACGTAACTCAACCTAACGTGCCGAGACCACTATTACTGGACGCACCAGGGCCACGCAGAACATACTAGAGCACATTAGAGCGCAGAAATCCAGGGAAAGCAGTGTATAGCACAAAAGTCAAGGAACCCTATCCTAACCTAGCCAAACGTAACATATACAAACGTAACCAAAAAAAACCTAACATGACGACACCACTATTGCAGGCCTACGCAGAGATAAGCAGAATGTACTAGAGCACAGTAGTGCATAGAAGTCTACCACATTGCTGCGAACAGCTCAAAAGTCGTAGATATCCTAGCCGAACCTGACCTAACCAAACCTACGAAAGCGTCGCGTTGCCGTTCACGATGTGCCGCGACCACTGCTCCTGGCCTCCCCAGAGCAACGCGGAATGTAGTGGAGTACCGCAGACCTCAGAATCCCGCCAAAACGCCGTTTAGAGCATGGAAGCCAAAGTAACGTATGCTAACCAAGTCAAACGTTACATACACAAACTTATCATAGCTCAACCTAACATAACGAGACCGCTACTGCGGTCCTCCGCAGAGACCAGCAGAGTGTACTAGGGCACAGTAGATCATAGAAATACACCGAATAATAGAGTATGGCACGAAAGAAGAAGCTACACTGACCAAACTAATCCTAACCTAACAGAAACAATCGTAACCTAAGCCAAACGAACATGCCGAGACGAATATCACTGGCCACCCAAGAACTAAGCGGAACACATGAGAGCACAGTAGAACGCAGAAGTCAACCGAATAGCAGGGTATACCGCATCAGTTATAGCTACCGTTCCCTAATATAATAAATCGTCACAAGACCAAACGTAACCTAATTATACCCATCGTCACGCGACCACCATTGCTGGCCTCCCAGGGCCAACCAGAAGGTACTAAAGCGCAGTAGAGCGCAGGCATCCACCGATCAGCAGAGTATAGTACAAGAGTCAAAGGTGTCTTGTCCTAACCTAACCATACCGTAACATAACCAAACGGAACCTAATTCAACCTAACCTTGCGTGAACACTGTTGCTGGCCACCAAGAGCAAGGATGAGTATACTAGAGATCAGTAGGGCCCAGAAATCGGCCGCAAAGCGGTCTAAAGGGCAATAGCCAGATATATCCAAACATTACCTGATCCACCCTAAACTAGCCAAGCGCAGCCTAACTAAACATAACGTGCAGATACCACTATTGCTGGCCTCCACAGAGACAAGCATAGAATATTAGAGCACAGCAAAGTGCAGAAATCCACCGATTAGCAGCGCATATCACAAGAGTCAAAGCTACCCTGCCCTACCATAGGGGATCGTAACGTAACCAAACGAAGCATATCTCAACCTGACGTGCCGAGACGGTCATTGCTGGCCACCGCAGAGCCAATCAGGGCGTATTAGAACAATCTAGGGTGCAGAAAGCTGACGCACTTCAGTGGAGAGCACAAAAGTCAAATATGCACAAAGCTTACCTTATCCAACGTTAACTAACCGCACACACGCGCCGGGCCAAGTACTGCTGGCATCCCCAGAGCCAAGCAAAAGATACTAGAGCACAGTATAGCGCACAAAACCACGGAATAGCAGTGTGTAGGACAAAAGTCAAAGGCCTTCTGTCCTATCCTAACCAAGCGTGACGTACCCAAGTGTAACATATCTAGAACTAACGTGACGAGATGTCTATTTCTTCCCTCGCCAGAGCCATGCAGAACATATTAGAGCAATGT
>NW_016909431.1:60211-112777 GCF_001483705.2 Eufriesea mexicana
CAAATGTAACATAACTCAAACTAATGTGCTGAGAACACTACTCCACGCTTCCCCAGGACCAAGCAGAACATACTAGAGCACAGTAGGACACAGAAGTCCACCGAATAGCTGCGTATAGCACAAAAGGTGAAGCTACCCTGTCTTAGCCTATCCAAACGTCACTTAACGGAGAGTAACATAGCGCAAACCAACGTGCCGAGGCCACGGTTGTTGATCGCCCCAGGGCCAAGCAGAATATAGCAGAGCAAAGCAGAGCGCAGAAAGCCGCCGGATATCAGTATGTAGAATGAAGGTCGTAGCCAACCTTAACGAGCATAACATAATATCTCCTGATCGAACGTAACATATCACAACCTAACGTGGCGAAACCACTATTGCTGGCCTCGCATAGCCAAGCAGAATATACAAGTGATCAGTAGGGCGCAGAAATCCGCCGCAATGCAGTGTACAGCACAATAGCCAGATACATCCAGACATTACCTGAACTAACCTAAATCATCCAAGCGCAGCATAACTCACCATAACATTCCGAGACCACTATTGCTACCATTCCCAGAGCCAAGCAAAACAGGTGAGTGGAATGTAGAGAGCAGGAACCTATAGAATCGCAGTGTACATCCCAAGAGACAAAACTACCTTATCCTAACGTAACTTGGGATATGACAGCTTCGACTTTCGTGCTATACTCTGCTATTCGTTTGTTTTCCGCACTTTACATTGCTCTACTATACTCTACTCTACACTGGGGAGGCCAGCAATGGCGATCGTGGCACGATATGTTGTGTTAGGTTACGGTCAGTTAGGTTAGGTTAGGTTAGGTTTGGTTAGGACAGCTTTGACTTTCGTGCAATGCACCGTTATTCGGCGAATTCCTGCCCCGGTTGTGCTCTAATATGTCCTGCTTTGCTCTGGGTAGGCCAGAAATAGTGGCCGTGGCACGTAAGGTATAGTTACGTTACGCTTGGTTATGTTATGTTGGCATTCGTTAGGTTAGGATATCTTTGACCTTTCTGCAACTCACTGCCACTCTATTGATCACTGCGCTCCGCTCTCCGCTTATATGTTCCGCTTGGCGATGGGGAGGCCAGCAGTAATGATCTAGGCAAGTTAGGTTTTGTTAGGTTACGTTTGGTTATGTTACAATTGGTAAGGATAGTACAGGGTAACTTAGATGTTTGTGCTATACACCGCCATTTGGAGGATTCCTGTGCTCTTCGTTGCTCTACAATACTCTACTGGCTTTGTGGAGGACAGTCATGGCGGTCGTGGCACGATAGGTTGTGGTAGGTTACGTTCGGTTATGTTATGTTAGGTTATGTTTGGTTAGGTTGAAATAGACTTTTATGCTTCACACTGGTATCCGGTAGATTTCTGCGCTCTGCCGTGGTCTAATACGCTCTGCTTTGCTCTGAGGTGGGGGGGGGGCGGCAATAGCTGTCGCGGCACGTTCGTTAAGCTTTGCTACGTTAGGTTTTGTCATGTTAGATTGGGTTAAGCTTGGATGTCTTTGACTTTTCCGTTGTACATTAACATGCTATGGATTTCTGCGCCATATACTGCCCTAATATGCTGTGCATGTCTCTGTGGAGGACAGCGACAGTGGTAGCTACACGTTAGGTTTGGTTAGGTTACGTTTGGATAAGCTAGCTTATGTTGGGTTATTTCGGGGTAGTTGTGACTTTTGTGCTGGACGCTGCTGCTCTCTGGACTTTTGCGCTTCACTGTGCGCTATCACATTCCGGCTGTCTCCGGAGACTCCCGGAAGATTGCACTAAGTACGTTAGGCTGAGTTACGATGCGTTTGGGTATGTTACACTTGGTTAGGTTAGGATTGGATACTTTCGACTTTAGCGCTGTACACAGCAATTCGGCAGATTTCTGCGCTCCACCGTGCTCTGATACGCTCCACTTGGCTCTGGGGAGGCCAGAAATAGCTGCCGTGACTCGCGACGTTGAGCTGTGTTACGTTCGGTTAGGTTACGTTGGCACGAGTTAGGTTTGGATGCCTTTGACCTTTCTGCTCTTCACTGGCGCTCTATTGATTTCTGCGCTCCACTCTTATCTAATATGTTCTGCCCGCCTCTGCGGAGGCCAGGAGTAGCGGTCGCGGCACGTTAGGTTTTGTCGTGCTACGCTTGGTTAGGCTTGGTTTGGCTGTGTTTGGTAGCGGTAGATTTGACTTTTGTGCTATGTACTCCCATTTCGGGGAATTATCCGCAAGCTGTGCTCTAGTATGCTCTGCTTTGCTCTGCCGAAGCGAGAAGGTGTGTCCGCGCGATGTTAGGTTGATCTAGATTACGTTTCGTTTGTTTATGTTATCATGGGTTAGGTTTGGAGAGCATTGCCTTTTCCGCTATACACCACGATTTTACTGATTTCTGCGCCCTACTCTCGCCTAATATGTTCTGCATGGCCCTGGGAAGGACAGAAATATTGGCCGCGCCATTTTAGGTTGAGATAGATTACGTTTGGTTAGCTTACGTTAGCATGGGATATGTTTGGGCATCTTTGACTTTTCCGCGATACACTGCGATTCTATGGACTTCTGCGCCCTACTCTCGTCCGATATGTTCTGCATGGCTCTGGGGAGCCCAGCAACAGCGGTTTCGGCACGTTAGGTTGAGTTATGCTATATTTGCTCATGTTAAGATCGGTTACGTTAGGAGAGGGTAGCTTTGGCTTTAGTGCTATAGTCTGCTGTTAGGTCGATTTCTGCGCCATAGTGTGCCCTAATGCATCCAGCTTGGCTCTAGGAAGGCCAGCTATAGTGGCCTCTGCACGTTGTGTTGTGTCAGGTTTCGATTGGTTAGGTTGGGTCAGGCAAAGTTTGATAGGGAATGCTTTCACCTATGTACTGTACACTGCTATTCTGTGGGGCTCAGCGCCCTACGGTGCTCTAGTATGTCCTGCTTGGACCTGGGAAGCGCAGCAATTTCGGTCTCCGCACGTTAGGTTGGGTTATTCTATGTTTGGCTGAGCTCGGTTGGCTTGGATTAGGTTTGGGCTGCTTTGACTTTTCTGATATACACCGCGATTCTATGGATTTCTGCGTCTTATCCTCTACTAGTGTACTCTGCTTGGCCCTGGGGAGGCCAGCAATGGTGGCCGCGGCAGGTTAGTATGAGTTAGGGTACGTTTGGTTATGTTAGGATTGGACACGTTGGGAGATGATATCTCTGACTTTAGTGCTATAGTCTGTTATTAGGTGTACTTCTGCGCGCAGTAGACATCTAATATCTTCAGCATCGCTCCGGGAAGGCCAGCAATAGTGGTCTCGGGACCTCATGTTTTGCAGGTTACGTTCGGTTAGGATGGCCATGGCCATGTTTGGTCATGATAGCTTCAGCTTTTGTGCTGTGCACTGCAATTCTACAGATTTCTGCGCTCTACTGTTCTTTAGTATGTCCTGCTTGGCTCTGGGAGGGGCAGCAATAACGGTTTCGGCACGTTAGGTTTAGTTAGGCTATGTTTGGCTATGTTGCGTTTGTTTGGGTTATGTTCGTGCAGCATTGACTTTTCTGATAAACGCTGCGATTACTTCGACTTCTGGGCCCTGCTCTCCACTACTGTGTTCCGGTTGGCTCTGGGGAGGCCTGCAATAGTGGGCGCGGCACGTTTGGTTGAGATGGTTTACGTTTGGTTATGTCACGATTGGATAGGTTAGGAATGGTAATTTGATCTTAGCGCTCTAGTCTGATATTAGGTATAATGCTTTCAGTTTCGCTCTGGGAGGGCCACCAAGAGTGGTCTCAGCACGTTGTGTTGAGTCAGGTTACATTCGGTTATGTAGGATCAGGCTAAGTTTGGTCAGGGTAGCTTCAACTCCTGTGCTGTACACTGCTATTCGGTGGTTTTCTGCGCTTTACTGCGCCCTAGTATGTTCTGCTCGGCTCTGCGGAAGCTGGCAATGGTGGTCGCGGCAAAACACGTTCAGTTATTCTACGATTGGTTTGGATAGGTTAGGCTTGGTTAGGGCAGGGTATCTTTGACTTTTGTGGTAAACATTGCTATTTGGTGGCTTTCTGCGCTCTTCTCTGCTGCACAATACTCTGCTCGACTCTGTCGCGGACAGCAGTGGAGATCAAGGGGCGATAGGATTTGTTAGGCTGAGTTTGGTAATGTTACGACTGGTTAGGGTAGGTAAGGGTAGCTTTGACTTTTGTGCTATATACCGCTATCTGGAGGTTATCTACGCTATATGTTGCTATATCGTACTCTGCTCGACACTTGGGAGGCCAGTAATAGCGGTCTCGGCACGTTAGTTATAGTTAGGCTACATTTGGTTAGGTTTTGTTCGATTGAGTTAGGTTTGGATAGCTTTGACTTTGTGCCACACACTGCAATGCGGAGGATTACTGCGCTCAATTGTGCCCTAGTATATTCTGCATGGCTCTATGAGGCCAGCAAGTGTGGTCTCGGCACGCTAGGTAGAGATATTGTACGGTCGGTTTGGTTAGGTTGGGTTTTGTTTGGTTAGGTTAGCTCTGCCTTTCGTGCTATACACAGTTATTCGGTGGATTTCTCCGATCTACTGTGCCCTAATATGCTCTGCTTTACTCTGCGCATTCCGTAAATTGTAGCTGTGGCATGTTAGGTTGAGTTAGGTAGCGTTTGGTTAGGTTAGGTTAGGCCAAGTTTGGATAGGATAGCTCCTACTGTTGTGCTATGCACCGCAATTCGGTGGATGTCTGCGCTCTACTATGCTCTAGTATGTTCTGCTTGCCTCTGTGGAGGGCAGCTGTGTTGGTCTCGGCACACTAGTTTGAGTTTGAATACGGTTGGTTATGTCACGTTTGATTAGGTTAGGATAGGAAAGCTTTGGCCTTTGCGCTATGCACTGATATTCGGTGGCCTTCTGCTCTCCACTGTGCTCTAATATGCTTTGCTTGGCTCTGGGCAGGCCAGCACTACTGGTGTTGGCACGTTAGGTTGAGCAATGCTACGCTTAATTGGGTTATGTTAGTTACGATTAGGGTCGGATAGCTTTGACTTTCTTGGAGTACGCGGCTATGCGGTTGATTTCTGCACTCTGCTGCGCTGTTATGTGTTCCGCTTCGCTCTGGGGAGGCCAGTATTAGTGATCTCGGCCCGCTACATTATGTAGGATACGTTTGGCTACGTTTCGTTAGTCCGGGTTAGGCTCGGATAGATGCGACTTTCGCGGTATGCACTGATATTCGGTGGGCTCCTACGCTCTGCTGTCTCCACTATATTATGCTTTGCAGTGGGGAGTCCAGCAATAATGGTGGCGCAACGTCATGTTCCGTTGGGTTATGTTTGGTTAGGTTGTGTTAGTCTGGGCTATGCTTGGAGAGCTCTGACTAACGCTGTGTAGGCTGCTTTCGGCGGATTTCTGCACTGCACTGTGTTCCAGTATGTTTTGCTTGTCACTGGAGTGGACGGCAATTGCGGTCTCGGCACGATATGTTAAGTTACATTGCGTCCGGTTATATTACGTTTGGTTAGGTTAGGATAGGATAGCTTAGACTTTTGTGTTGTACATTGCTCTTCGGCGGATTTCTGCGCTCTACTGCTCTCGAATGTGCTATGCTTGGCTTTGGGGGACAGCAATAGCGGTTTAAGCTAGTTATTCTTTGATAGGTTACGTACGGTTAAGACACGATTCGCTATGTTTGGAAAGGACAGCTTTAACTTTTGCGTTATACACTGCTATTCGGTGGACGTCTGCGCTCTACTGTGCCCTAATATATTCTTCTTGTCCCTGGGGCGGCCAGCATTAATGTTCGTGCTACGCTTGGTTCAGTTATGTTCCGTTCGCTTTAGTTTGGTTAGGACAAGCCTGGCAAAGATGGCTCTGACTTTCTGCCGTAAACTGCTATTCGTTCGATTTCTGCGCTTTACATTGCTCTATCATACGCAGCTCGAATCTGAGGTGGCCAGCAATACTGGTCGTGGCACGATAGGCTCAGTTAGGTTACGTGTGGTTATAATAGTTTGGGTTAGGTTTTATTATGATGGCTTTGACTTTTACGACATAAAAAGCTGTACGTTGAATTTCTGCGCTTTACTGTGCTCTAGTATGTTCTGCTTGGAACAGGGGAGGCCAGTAATGGTGGTTTCGGCACGTAAGGTTGAGATCGGATACGCATGGCTTGGCTATGTTCGGAGAGGTTTAGTCAGTACAGCTTTGCCTGTGCGCTATAGCCTGCTTTTCGGTTGATATCTGGGCACTGCATTGCTCTACTATCATCTGTGTGTCTCTGTGGGACCACCAACAGCGGTCGCGGCAGGTTTGGTTGGGATATGTTGCGCTTGACTAGGTTAGGTTAGGCTAAATTTGGCTAAGGCGGCTTTGACCTTTTTGCTATACACTGCCATTCGGAGGATTTCTGCGAGCTGCTTTGCTCTAGATTGCTCTGCTTGACTATGGGGATGCCAGCAGTATTGATCTCGGCACGTTATTCTGAGTTACGTTGCGTTGGATTATGTTACGTTTGATTTGGTTAGCAGAAGGTAGCTTTCATTTTAGTGCTATACACTTCAGTTCAGTGGATTTCAGTTCCCTACATTGCTCTACTATGCCCTTCTCGTCTCTCGGGAGGGCAGCTGTAGTTGCCGCCGCACATAGGGTCGAGTTATGCCATGTTTGGCTAGGTTAGGTTTAGTTAGGCTTGGTTAGGGTAGCTTTGACTTTTGTGCTATACACAGCAATTCAGGGGACTTCTGCGCTGTACTGTTCTCTAATATGCTTTGATTGGTGCCGGGGAGGCAAGCAATAGCAGTCCCGGCGCGTTAGGTTAATTCCGGTTTCGCTACGCTATACTACGTCTGGATAGGGTAGGATAGGATAGCCAGGCCATATGTGCCATACTCTGCTATTCGGCGGATTTTTACGCTCTACGTTGCTCTACTATACTTCCCTTGACTCTGGGGAGGCCAGTAATAGTGGTCTCGAAATATTATACGTTTCTATAGGCTACGTTATCTCTGGTTTGGTTCCTATAGCTTCGACTTTTCCGATATACACTGCGATTATATGGATTTCTGCGTCCTACACTCCAATAATCTGTTCTGCCTGGCTATGGGGAGGCCAGCAATAGTGTCCGTGTCACGTTAGGTTGAGTTAGGTTGCGTTTTGTAATGTTACGCTTGGTTATGTTAGGGGAGGGTAGCTTTGACTTTAGTGCCATGGTATGCTATTAGGCGGTACACTGCGCCCTACTGTGCTCTAATATCTTCGGCTTGGCTTCTGGAATGCCAGCAATAGACTTCTCGGCGCGTTATGTTTTCAGGTTGCGTTAGGTTATGTTGTGCTATGCTCCGTTTGGGCGATGTAGCTTTAGCTTTTGTGCCGTACACAGTTAGTCGCTGGATTTCCGCGCTCTGCTGTGCTCTAGTATGTCCTGCTTGGCACTGGGGAAGGCAGAAATAGCTGTCTCGTCACGTCAGGTTGAGATATGCTGCGTTTGGCTATGTTCAAATGGTTTGGGTTATGATTGGGTAGCTTTGGCTTTTCTGATGTACACCGCGATTCTATGGATTTCTGAGTCCGATTCTCCACTAATGTGTTCTGGTTGGCTTTGGGGAGGCCAGCAATATTGTTCTCGGCACGTTAGATTGAGTCAGGTTACGTTCGGTTAGGTTGGGTTTTCTTACGTTCGGATGGGATGGCTTCAACTTTTTTGCTCTATAATGCTATTCGGTGGACTTCTGCGTTCTACTGTGATCTAGTGCGCCGTGCTTGGATCTGGGGCGGGCCGCAATAGCGGTCCCGGCACGTTAGTTTGAGTTCGGTTATATTGTGCTGTGTTCTGTCGGTTTGGGTTAGGTATGGGTAGCATTGACTTTTTTGATATATACTGCGATTCCATGGATCTCCGGGTTGTACTCTCCGCTAGTGTGTTCTGCTTGGCTCTGTGCAGGCCGGCAATGGTGGTCACGGCAAGTTAGGTTGGGTTAGGTTACGTCTGGTTATGATACGTGTGGTTAGGTTAAGAGAGTATAACTTTGACTTTGGTGCTATAGTAGTCTATTGGGTGGATCCCTGCGCCCTACTGCGCTTTAATATTAACAGGTTGGCTCCTGGATTGCCAGCAATAGTGGTCTCGGCACTTTACGTCATGTTATGTTCTATTAGGTTGGCTTATGCTAAGTTTGGGCACGGTAGCTACAACTCTTTTGCTGCACGCTGCTACTCGGTGGCTATCTGCGCTCTACTGCTCTCTAGTACGTCCTGCGTGTATCTGGGATGAGCAGCAATTGCGGTCTCGACAAGTAAGGTTTAGTTATGCTATGCTCGGTTCTGCTATGTTGGTTTGTGTTTGTTTTGGTTAGCTGAGAATTTCCTGATGTACACTGCGATTATATGGCCTTCTGCGTTCTAGGCTCCACTAACGTATTCTTCTTGGCCCTGTAGAGTCCAGCGGTAGTGACCCCGGCGCGTTAGGTTGAGTTCTGGTACGTTTGTTTATGCTGCGATTGAATAGGTAAGGAGTGGACAACCTTGTCTTCAGTCCTATAGCCTGTTATTCGGTGGAACCCTTCGCCCACAGTGCTCTAATATCTTCAGCTTGGCTCTAGGAAGGCCAGCAACAGTGGTCTCAGCGCGTAATGCTCAGTCAGGTTACGTTCGGTTAGGTTGGATTGGGTTAAGTTTGGGCAGTGTGGCTACAACTTTCGTGCTGTACACTGCTATTCGATGGATACCTGCGCTCTGCTGAGCCCTACTATGTCCTGCCTGACTCTGGGGATGCATCAATAGCGTTCTCGGCACGTTGGATTGAGTTAGACTATGTTTGGGCATCTTTGACTTTCCTGATATTACCTGCGATTCTATGGACATCTGCGTCCTACTCTCCAGTAATATGCTCTGTTTGGCTCTGTGGACGCCAGCAATAGTGGTCGCGTCAAGATAGGTTGAGTTCGGTTACGCTTGGTTACGTTACGATTGGTTAGGTTGGGAGTGGATATCCTATACTTCAGTGTATAGTGTGGTATTAGGTTGATTTCTGCTCCTTTCTGTGCTCATATATCTTCAACTTGGCTCTGTTTAGGCGAGTAATAGTTGTCTCGGCACGTTAAGTTGTGTGAGGGTACGCTCGGTTACGTCAGGTTCGTATAAGTATGTTTATGATAGCTTCAACGTTTGTGCTGTACACTGCTTTTCGTTGGATTCCAGCGCTCTACTATCTTCCAGTATGTCCTCCTTCGCTCTGGCGAGTGCAGCAATGGCATTCTCGAAACGTCAAGTGGAGTTAGGCTGCGTCTGACTATGTTCTGTTGGTTTGGGTTAGGTACAAGTAACTCAGACTTTTCTGATGTACACTGCGATTGTATGGATTTCTGCGATCTACTCTCCGCTAGATCGTTCTGCTTGGCTCAGCGGAGGCCAGCAAAAGTGGCCACGGCACTTTATTTTGCGTCAGGTCACGTTTGGTTAGATGGGTCTGGACAAGTTTGGCAAGGATAGCTTTAACTCTTGTGCTGCGCACTGCTATTCGGAGAATTACTGCGCTCTACTGTGCTCTAGTATGTCCTGCTTGGCACTGGTGAGGGCAGCAATGGCGTTCTCGGCTCGTTTGTTTGCGTTAGGCTATGTCTGCTCCTGTCCTGTTGGTTTGTGTTAGGCTTGTGTAGTTCCTAATCTTCTGATATACACTGCGATTATACGGATTTCTTCGTTCTACTCTCCACTAACGTGTTCTGCTTGGCTCTGGGGCGGCCAGCATTTCTGATCGCCGCACGTTAGGCTGAGCTATGTTACGCTTGGTTACGTTAAGATTGGTTATATTGGGAGAGGATACCTTTGTCTTTAGAGCATTCTTTGCTATTAGGTTGTTTTCTGCGTCATACAGTGCTCATAGATATTCCGCTTGGATCTGCGAAGGCAAGCAACAGTGGTCTCGGCACGTTATGTTGAGTCATGTTACGTTTGGTTATGTTGGGTTATGCCAACGTTGGTCAGGGTGGCATTAACTTTTGTGCTGTACACTGCTAATCGTTGGATTTCTGCGCTCTACTGTGCTCTAGTATGTCTTGCTTGGCTCTGTGGAGGGCTGCAATCGCGGTCTCGGCACGTTAGCTGCAGTTAGGGTATGTTTGATTATGTTCTGTTCATTTGAATTAGGTTTGTATAGCTTTGACTTTTCTGATATACACTGCGATTCTATGGATTTCTGCGCTCCACTCGCCGCTAACGTGTTTTGCTTGACTCTGTGGAGGCCAGCGGTAGTGGTCTCGGCGCGTTATGTTTTGTTATGTTACGTTCGGTTAGGTTGGGTTAGGCAAAATTTGGTTAGGATAGCTTTAACTTGTGTGCTTTACACTGCTATACGGCGAACTTCTGGGCTCTACTGTGCTCTGGTATGTCCTACATTGCCCTGGGGACAGCTGCAATAGCCTTCTCAGCACCTCATGTTGAGATAGGCTGTGTTTGCTTACTATCCGTTGGCATGGGTTGGGCTTAGGCAGCTACGGCTTTTCTGATATACACAGCGATTCAATGGATTTCTGCGTTCTGCTCTCCACCAATGTGTTCTCCTTGGCTCTGGGGAGGACAGCAACTGTGATGGCGGCACGTTAGTGTGAGGTAGATTACGTTTGGTTATGTTACGATTGGTTATGTTAGGAGAGAATATCTTTAACTTTAGCGCGATTGTCTGCTGCTTGTCGGATTTCTGGGCCCTACAGTGCTCTATTATTTTCAGCTTGGCCCCCGCATGGCCAGCTGTAGTGGCCTTGGCACGTTATCTTTAGTTATGTTACGTTCGGTTAGGGTAGGTTAGGCTAAGTTTTGTTGGGGTGGCTATAACTTTTGCACTTTACACTGCCATTCGGTAGGTTTCTACGCTCTACTCGTCTCTGGTATGCCCTGCTCGGCTCTGGGAGGGCAGCAATAGCTGTCTCGGAAAGTTAGGTTGAGATAGGCTGTGCTTGGCTATGTTCTGTTTGCTTGGCTTATGCTTAGGTGGCTCCGACTTTTCCGAGATTCACAGAGATTCTATGGATTTCTGCGATCTACTCTCCACAAAAGTATTGTCCTCGGCTCTGGGGAGGCCAGCAATATTTGCCGCTGCTCGTTAGGTTGGGTTATGTTACGATTGGTTACGTTAGGAAAGTATATCTTCGACTATAGTGCTATAGAATGCTATTAGATGGATTCTTGCGCTATGCAGTGCTCTAATATTTTCATCTTAACCCTGGCATTGCCAGCAATAGTGGTCTCTGCACGTTATGATTAGTCTGGTTACGTTCGGTTAGGTTGGGCTAGGCTAATTTTCGTTATGGTAGCTATATCTTTTGCGCTGTACACTGCAATTCGGTGGGTTTTTGCTCTCCGCTGTGCTCTAATATGCTCAGCTTGGCTGTGGAGATGTCAGCAGTAGTGGTCGCTGCACGTTAGGTTGTGTTATGTTACTTTCGTGTATGTCACGGTTGGTTAGGTTAGGGGAGGATAGTATTGGCTTTTGTGCTATACACAGCCATTCGACGGATTTCTGCACTTTACCATCCTCTATGACGCTCTGCTTAGCTCTGTGGAAGCCAGCAATTGCGGTCTCGACACGTTGGGTTGAGTTATACTACGTTCGGTCAGGTTATGTTATCTTGGGTTAGGCCTGCATGTCCTCGACTTTCGTGGTACACACTGCTACACAGTGGCTTCTTGCGCTCCACTGTGCCCTGGTGCTTTCTGCTTGGCTCTGGGGAATAGAGCAATTATGGTCTCGGCACGTTTGTATAAGCTATGTAACGGTTGGTTACATTAAGTTTGGATGTGTTAAGAGGGAGAAGCCTGGACTTTGATGCTACACACTGCAATTCTGCTGCTTTCCGCTTTATACATTGCTCCACTATACTCTGTTCGACTCTAGGAACGCCAGTAATAGTGGTCCTGGCGAGTTAGTTCGATTCATACGACGTTTGGTTGTGTTACGTTTGGTCAGCGTAGGAGAGGGTAGCATTGACTTTTGCGCCATATACTGCTATTGGGCGAGCTTCTGCGCCATACTGTGCTGTAATATGTTTTGCTTGGCTCTGGCGTGGCCAGCAATAACGGTCTCGGCACGTTATGTTTAGTTATTGTACCTTCGGTTAGGTTCCGTTAGGTCTGGCTTTGTCAGGATCGCATTGACTTTTGTGCTGTACATAGCTATTCTGTGGATTTCTGCGCTCTAGTGTGACCTAATATTCTCTGCTTGACTATGGGGAGGCCAGAAGTAGTGGTCTCGACACGTTATGCACAGTTATGTTGCCTTTGGTTACGATACTTCTGGCATTGTTGGGATAGAGTAGCTTTGTGTTGTGTGCTTTACACTGGCGTACAGTGGATTTCTGCACTTTGCTGTACCCTAATACGTTCTGCTTGTTTCTGGGAAGGCCAGTAACTGTGGTTCCGGCTCGTTAGGTTTACCTATTTTACTCTTTGTTAGGATGGGTTGGGTTGGTTTTGGATAGCGTGGCCTTGACCTTTTTGCGATACACTGGCATTCGGTGTATTCCTGCGCTCTACACTGCTCTACTACACTCTGCTCGAGTGTCAGGATGTATGCAATAGTGTTTGGGGCACGTAAGGATGAGCTAAGTTGCATTCGGTTAGGTTATGTTTTGTTACGTTCTGTTAGGATAACTTTGACTTTCGTGCTGTACACAGTTATCCGGTGGTTTCCTGCCCTCCACTGAGCTGTACTCTAATCTGCTTGGCACCGGGAAGGCGTGCGATTGTTGTGGCGGCACGTTACGTTGTGCATGGCTATTTCAGGTCAGGTTATGTTAGTTTGGGTTAGGTTTCGGTATCTTTGACTATTCTGCTGTACACCTCGACTCTCTGGATTTCTGCTCTCCACTCTCCTCTAATGTACTCTGCTTGGCTCTGGCGATCCCAGCAATAGTGGTGGCGGCTCGTTAGGCAGTGTATGGTTACGCTTGTAATGTCACGATTTGTTAGGTTAGGGCAGGATAACTATGACCTTTGTGCCGTACACTGGTGTTCGGTTCCTTCCTCCATTCTACTGTGCTCTAATGTACTCTGGTTTGCTCTGTGGTGGCCAGAAATAGTGGCCGCGGCACGTCAGGTTCTGTTAGGTTACGTTTTGTTAGGTTACGTTAGCATGGACTTCTTTTGGATAGCTTTGACTTTTCTGCTATACACTGTCATTCTATTGACTCCTGCGCTCCATTCTCCTCCAGTATGCACTGCTTGGCGATGTGGAGGCAAGCAATATTGGTCTAGGATCGTTAGGATCTGTTTGGTTACGTCTGTAATGTCACGATATGTTAGGTTAGGAAAGGAGAGCTATGAATTTTGCGCCGTACACTGATGATCGGTTGATTTCGCCATTCTACTGCGCTCAAGTGTACCATGTCTTCCTCTGGGCGGCCAGAAATAGTGGCCGCGGCACGTTAGTATCTGTTAGGTTTCGTTTTGTTGGGTTATGTTAGCATGGGCAACGTTTGGATAGCTTTAACCTTTCTGCTATACACTACCATTCTATTGACTCCTGCTCTCCATTCTCCCTCAATATGTTCGGCGTGGCGGTGTGGAGGACAGCAATATTGGCCTAGGCACGTCAGGTTTTGTTAGCTTTCGTTAGGGTGTGCTACATTTGGTTATGTTACGAGGGTATAATTTTTACTTTTGTGCTGTACACTGCGTTGCAGGGGATTCCTGCGCTCTTCGTCCCTGTTCTGTACTTTACTCGACTCTGGGGACGCCAGCAATGGCGGGCGTGTCCCGAAAGGTTGAGTTAGGTTACGTTTGGTTAGCTTAGGTTAGGTTAAGTTTGATTAGGATGGCTTTGATTTTTGTGCTATCCACTGCCATAAGTTGCATTCCTCCATTCTACTGTGCTCTAATTTACCCTGCCTTGCTCTGGGGCGCCCATAACCCGTGGCCGCACCGCTTTACGTACAGTTAAGTTGCGTTTGGTTATGTCAGGTCCGTTTGGGTTAGGATAGGTTATCTGTGACTTGCGTTGTACACTGAAGTGCGGTGGATGTCTGAGCTCCACTGTGCCCTAGTATATTCTGCTTGGCTCTGGGGACCACAGTAATAATGGTCTCGCTAATGTAGCTTCAGATACGATACGTTTGGTTTGGTTAACTTAGCTTTGGTTAGGTCCGGAAACACTTCTATACACTGGGATTCTATGTATTTCTGCGCTCTACTCTCCACTACAATGCTCTGCTTGGCTCTCTGGAGGCCGGCAATGCTGGTCGCGGCACGGTAGGTTGAGATTGATTACGTTTCGTTGTGTTAGGTTAATATGGGTTAGGCTAGGATATCTTAGACTCTTGTGCTCAACACTGCAATCCTATCGGCTTCTGGGTTCTTCTGTACTCCATCATATTATGATTGCCTCTACGGACGCCGGGAATAGTGTTCTCAGCGCGCTAGGCTGTATCATGTTACGTGCGGTTAGGTTAGGTTAGGTTCGGTTTGGTCAGCATGCCTTTGCTTTCGTGCTATTCACTGCCTTTCGGTGGATTGATACGCTCTACATTGATCTACTGTATTCTGCTCGGCTCTAGGGTGGCCACTAGTAGCGACCGCGGCAGGAAAGGTTGCGTTAGGCTACGTTTGGTTGGGACATGATTGTCTGTGTTAGGTTTGGATAGCTTCGTCTTTCGTGGAATACACCGTTAATCGGCGGTTTCTCCTCTTTACTGCGCTGGAATGTGTTCTGCTTGGCCCTGGGATATCCAGCAGCAGTGGTCGCGGCTCCTTATTTTGTGTTACGCTCCGTTCGTTAAGGCTATATTTATTTGGGTTAGCTTTGGATAGCTTTGCCTTTTCTGCTGTACTCTGCGATTCTATGTATTTCTGCTCTCTAGTCTACTCTAAAATATTCTGCTGGCCACTGGAGACCAACCATAGTAATCGCGTTAGCTTAGGCTCAGTTAGGCTACATTTGGTAACGTTCCGAATGGTTATGTTAGGAGATGCTAGCTCCGCCTTTTGCGCTGTACACTGCCTTTCGGCGGATTTCTGCACTCTACTATGCCCTAATATGTTCAGCTCGGCCATGCGAGGGCCAGGAATGGTGGTCACGGCACGTTAGTTTGAGTTATGCTACGCTTGGCAAGGTTAGGTTAGTTTGGGTCAGGCTAGGGTGTCTTTGACTTCCCTGCTATACACCATCATTCTATGGCCTTCTGCGCCCTACTCTCCTCTGGTATATTCTGCTTGGCCCTGGGGATTCCACCAATAGTGGTCTCGGCGCGTTCGGTTGTGTTATGGTACGTGTGACTATATTGTGTTTGGATATGTTAGGAGAGGATAGATTTGACTTTTGAGCTCTGCACAGCTATTCGGTGTACTTTTGCGCTCTACATTGCTATACTATACTCTGCTCGAACCTGAGGAGGCCAAAAAATGTGGTCACTGCGCGACAGGTTAAGTTAGGCTACGTTTGGTTGGTTTGGGATGTGTTAAACATACGCTAACTCAACACTTCGTGCCGCGACCACTATTGCTGGTCTCCCCACGGGCAGGCAGAATATAGTAGGTCACAGTAGAGCGTAGAAATCCGCCGAAAATCAATGTGTACCACGAAAGTCATATCTATCCAAGCCTAACGCAAGCTAGTGTAACGTAGCCAAACGGAGCCTAATTGAACATAACCGCCCGAGACCACAATTAATGGCCTTCCCAGAGTCGAGCAGAGTACAGTAGAGCGACGTTGGTAGTAGAAATCCACCGATCACCAATGTATAGCACAAAGGTCAAATCTAGCCACCCCTTTCCTATCCAAACGTAATATAACGAAACGCAACCTAGCTTAACCTAGCGTGCCCAGGCCGATGCTTCAGACCTCCCCAGAGTCATGCAGAATATACGAGGGGACAACACAGCGCACTAATCCACCGCATTGCAGTGTACATCGCAAGAGTGGAAGTTATCCTAACCTAACCTAACCTAACCTAACCAAACCTAACCTAACCTAACCTAACCTAACCTAACCTAACCTATCCTAACCTAACGAAACGTAACATAAGCAAACGCTACCCAGCACAGACAAACTTGCAGAGACTAATACGTCTGCGCTCCCCATAGGCAAGCAGAATATACTAGAGCGCAGTGGAGCGCAGAAGTCCACCGTATAGCGGTGTATAGCACAAATGTCATAGCCATCCTAACAAAATTTAACGAAGCCTTACCTAAGGAAACGAACATAGCACAACCTGTAGTGCCTGCACCACAATTTCTGATATCACTAGAGCGAAGCCGATCATATTAGTGCACTGTGGAGCGCAGAATTCCTCCGCATTGTTGTGTAGCGCACAAAAGCCGTACATACACTGACCAAACCTGACCTAACGTAACCTAACCGAACGTAGCGTAACTCGATATGACGTGCCGCTACCACCACTCCTGGAATTCCCAGAGCCAAGCAGAGTGCAGTGGAGCACAGCAGATCACAGAAACCCAAGGAATAGCAGTGTGAAGCGCAAAGGTCGAAGTAGCATGTCGTAACCTAGCCAAACGTAGCACATCCAAACGTAACCTAACTCATGCTAACATGACGACACAGCCATTGCTGACGTCCACAGATGCAAGTAGAGGGCAGTAGGGCACACCAGTTCGCAGAAATCCACCGCATTGCAGTTAATAGTACAGAAGTCGAAGATATTCTGACATAACCTGACCTAACCTAACCTATCCAAACGTAGCGTAACTCAACGGAGCGTGCCGCAACCATTGCTGCCGGACTACACAGAGACACGTAGTATTCAGTATAGCACAGAAGCCCACAGGGACTCGACGGATAATAGTGTATTGCACGGAAGAGGAAGCTACTCTAACCAAACTTAGCCTAACGTAACCCAACAAAGCGTGACCTAACACAAATTAACGTGCCGCGGCCGTTAGTACTCGCATCCCCAGAGCCGGGCAGAGCGTAGCAGTGCAATGCAGAGCCCAGCAATCCACCGAATGGCAGTGCTTAGCAAAAGAGACGAGGATATCCTAACCTAAACAGACCCAACCGAACCTACACAAACGTAGTCTAACTCTACATAACGTGCAGCGGCCGATAATTGGTGGCCTTGGTAGAGCCACGCAGAGCATATTAGAACACATTAGAGCGCAGCAATCTACCGAAAAGCAATGTACTGCACATTGGTAAAAGTAGTCTATCCTAAATTAGCCATGCGTTACACAAGTAAACCGAGACTAACCCAACATATCACGACAGTACCGCTATTACTGGCATCCACAGAGACAAACAGAATATACCAGAGCACAGTATAGCGCAGAAATCCACCGTATTGCAATGAATAGCACAAAAGCCGCAGATACCCTAGCATAACTTGACCTAACCTAACATAACCGAACGTAGCGTACCTCAAAACAACGTGCCTCGACCACTGCTCCTGCCCTCCCCACAGCCTAGCGGAATGTAGAACAGCACAGTAGAACACAGAAGTCCACAGAAAAACAGGTTTTAGCGCGAAAATCAGAGATACAATAACCAAACTTAGCCCAACCCAACTAAACCAAACGTAACCTAACAAAACTTGACGCGCCACGACCACTATTGCTCGCCACCCCAGTGTTGAGCAGAACATAGTAGAGCAGTGTAGAGCGCAGAAATCCACCGAATGGCGGTCTGTGGCTCAAAATTCCGAGAAATCCGAACCGAGCCTTCCTAATCTAACCTAATGTAACGAAACATTTCTCACCCTTACGTGCCGCGACCACTGTTATTGGCAACCCCAGAGCGAGGCGGATCATATTTCATCTCATTAGAGCGCAGAAACACACGGAAAAGCAGTGTACAGCACAAAAGACAACGTGTTCTATCCTAACCTAGCCAAACGCGATGTAGCCTAGCGTAACCAAACCCAGCCTATCATGACGAGACCACTATTACTGGCCACCACTGAGCCAAGCAGAACATACTAGAACACAGTAGGGCGCAGAAGTCCACCGAATAGCAGCGTACGTCACAAAAGTCTAAGCTATTCTATCCTAACCTAACCAAACGTAACATAAACGAACGTAGCCAAATTCAGCCTAACATACCGATACCACAATTTCTGGCCCTCCAGATCCAAGGAGGATATGCTAGGGCGCCGTAAAGAGAAGGAATCCGCGGATGGCTGTGTATAGTAAAAAATCTAGACTGTCCCATTCTAACCACACCAGATGCAACATGTCCAAACGTAGCATAACTCCACCTTACCTGCTGAGAGCACTATTGCTGGCCTCCCCGGATCCGAGCAGAATATACTAGATAACAGCAGAGCGCAAGAATCCTCCGCATTGCAGTGGAGAGCGCAAAGGTCAGACATACGCAGACCTAACCTGACCTTACCTAACACATTCAAACGTAGTGTAACTAAGCATGATGTGACGAGTCCAATATCTCTGGCCTCCCCAGGGCCAAGCAGAGCACATGAGAGCACATGAGATCGCAGAAATCCCCCGAACTGCAGTAAATAACACAAAAGTCGAAGATGTCCTGACATAACCTGACCTAACCTAAACAAACCAAACATATCGTAAACCAACAGCGTGTGTAGCAACCGATGCTGCTGGCATCCCCGGAGCTAGGCAGAATATGTTACAGCACTTTAGATCACAGGACCCCTCGTAATAACAGTGTAAACTCAAAGGTCAAAGTAGCCGGAATGTAACATATCCCAGCCTAACATTATGAGACCTACATTGTCGACATCCACAGAGACAAGCAGAGTATACTGCAGCACAGTAGTGCTCAGAAATCGACCGCATTGCTCTAGAGAGCACAAAAGTCGAAGACACCCTAACATAACCTGACATAGTCTAACCAAACCAAACGTGGCGTATCCCAGCAGCGCGTGTAGCGACCGCTGCTGCTGGCCTCCCCAGGGTGAAGCAGAATGTAGTAGAGCTTCGACGTGAGCAGAAATCCACCGTACATCAGTGTTTATCACGAAAGTCATTGCTACCATTACCGTACTTAACCCATCCTAAATAAGCCAAACGCAGCCTAACTTAAACTAACGTGCCGAGACCAATATTGCTGGCATTCCCGTGGCTAAGGAGAAAACGCTACTGCAGGGCAGAGCTCAGAAATCTACCGCAGTGAAGTATATACCACAAAAGTCGAACATAACACGACCTAACTTGTCCTAACCTAACATATCCGAACGTAGTTTAGTTCAACTTAACGTGTCGCGACCGCGATTGATGGCATTCACAGAGCCAGGCAGTGCATATTAGAGCACATTAGGGCACAGAGGTCCACCGAATAGCAGTGTATAGCACAAAGGTGAAAGTAGTCCATCCGAACAAAGCCAAACGTAACAAATACAAACGGAGCATAACCCTACCTAGCATGACGAGACTGCAATTGCTGGTGTCCACACAGACAAGCAGAAGGCAGCAGAGCACGGTACAGCGCAGGAATCCACCGTAATGCAGTGAATAGCACAATATCCGCGACACATTAGCATAACCTGGCGTAACCAAACATAACCAAACGCAGCATAGCACAATATATCGTCCTACGACCACTACTGCTGCCATCCAAAGAGCCAAGCAGAATATAGTAAAGCACAGTAGAGCACAGAAGCCTGCCGTATAACAGTGTATAACAAGAAAGTCAGCGCTACACTTGCCATACATATCCCAAACTAACCTAGCGTAACGTAAAATAACTTAACTTAATGATCCACGACAGCCATTTCTGGCCTCCCCTGAGTCGAGCACAGTATAGTAGAGCCCAGTAGATCACAGAAATATGCCGAAAAGCATTGTAAAGCACAAAAGTCGTTGTAGCCCATCCTACCCTAGCCAAACGTGGCATAGCTAAACGTAACAGGAAGAGACTATCATTGCTGGCTCCAACAAAGACAAGCAGAATGTACAAGTGCGCAGTATTGCACAGAAATCCACCGCAATGCTGTGAACAGCACAAATGTCATAGATATCCTACCATAACCTGACCCAGCCTAACCTAACCAAGCTCAGCGTATCTTAAATCATCTTGCAGCGACCACTGCTCCTGGCCCCCCAAGAGACCAGCAGAATGTAATACAGCACAGTAGATCACAGAAATCCACAGCATAATAGTGTATAGCACGATGGTCTTCGCTACCATGACCATACATAGCCTAACCCATCCTAACTAAACGTAATATACCACAACCTAACACGCCACGGCCATTATTGCTCACCACCACAGAGTCGCGAAGAGTATAGAAGAGCAGCCTAGAGTGCAGAGGTCCACCGAATAGCAGTGTATAGCACAAAAGGCAACTCTACCCTGTCATAACCAATCCGCAAGTTATATAGACAAACGTAACCTAACTTAACCTGACCTGCCGATACCACTATCGCTGGCCTCCCTAGAGCCAAGCAGAATATGCTAGAGCACAGCAGAGCGCAGGAAGCCACCGTAAAGCAGTGTTTGGCACGAAAGTAAAAGCTACCCTCTCCTAGCCTAACCAATCGTTGCATATCCAAACGAAACCTAACTCAACCTAACGAGAAGCCACCACTACTGCTGGCATCCCCAGAGCCGAGCAGAGCACATTAGAGCACAGTATATCACAGAAGTCCACCGAATGGCACTATATAGCGCAAAAGTCAATAGTACACTAACCTACCTTTACCAAACGTAACATAACCAAACGTAGCATAAGTCAAACCAACGTGCCGACACCATTATTGCTGGATTCCTGAGGGTCAAGCAGAATATGCAAAAGCGCAGTGGAGCGCAGGGAGCCACCAAATAGCAGCGTATAGCACAGAAGTCAGATATATCCAGATCCAAACTGACCTAACATAACATAGCCAAGCGACGATTAACCCATCCCATCGTATCACGACCACTATTGCTGGTCACCCCAGAGTCGTGCAGGGTATAGTATAGTACGGTAGAGTGCAGAAATCCACCGAATAACAGTCAATGCCAAGAAAGTCTAAGCTATCATGACTTAACGCAATAAAGCATACCCTAGCCAAGCTACCGAGCCGGGGCCACCATTAATGGCCTCCACAGAGTCGGGCAGAGTATAGTAGAGAAATGTAGCGCGTAGAAATGCGCCGGATTGCAGTGTATAGCGCAAATGTCGAAGCTACGCTATCCTAACCTAACAAAACCGAGCATAACCAACCGCAGCATTACCGAGCCTTACGTGCCAGACCACTATTTCTGGCCTCGCCAGTGTCAAGCGGAACGTACCGGAACAGAGTTGAGCACAGAAATCCATAGAATCGCAGTGTAGACAAGATGAGACGAAACTATCCAAACCTAACCAAAGCAAACATAACATAGCCAAACGTATCCTATCTCAACCTAATGTGCCGAGACCACTATTGCTGTCCTCCCGAGAGTCAAGCAGGAAATATGAGTGCAGAGTACAGCGCAGTAGTCCACCGAATTGCAGTGTATAACACAAAACTCATATCTACCCTCTCCTAACCTATCCGAGCGTAAAGAAGACAAACGTATCATAACTCAAATTAACGTGCCGGGACCATTATTGCTGGCCACCCCAGGGACAAGCGGAACACAGCAGAGCACAGTAGAAGGCCGAAACTCCGCGGATAGCAGTGTACAGAACAAAAGTCAAAGCTAACATATACTAACTTAACCAAACGTGACACAACCAAACGTAGCATAACTCAACATAACTAGGCGAGATAGCCATTGCTGACCTCCCCAGAGCCAAGAAGTGCATATCAGAGCAGCGTAGAGCGTAGAAATCCAGCGGACATCTGTGTACACAACGAAAGTCAGACCTATCCAAAGCTAACTCAAGCTGACATAACGTAGCCAAAAGTGGAGTACCACAACCTAACGGGCCGAGACCACTATTACTGGCCTACCGAGCGTCGAGCAGAGTATAAAAGAGAAACGTATGGAGTAGAAATACAAGGAATAACAGTGTACAGCGCAAAAGTCAAAGCTATCCTGTCCTAACATATGCAAAAGTAATATAACCAAAAGCAGCCTAACTTAACCTAACGTGCCGAGACTGCGGCTACTGGCCTGCCCATCGCCAGGCAGGGCATACTACAGGAGAGTAGGATGCAGAGGGCCATCGAATGACAGTGTATAGCACGGAAGTCGGAGATAACCTTACCAAATGCAAAGAAACCTTATCTGACCAAACGTAAACTAACTGAAGTAAACGCACCGCGGCAGCTACATCTGGAATTCCTACAGAAAAGCAGGGAGTATTAGATCACAGTAGAGCGCAGAAGCCCACTGAGTAGCTGTGTACAGCACAAAGATCTAAGCTATCCTAGCCTATCTTAAACAATCATTACAAGACCGAACGTAACCTAACTAAACTTAACGTGCCCAGACCACAAATGCTGACCTCCACAGAGCAAAGCAGAATATACTGGAGTACAGTAGAGCGTAGGAAACAGCCGAATAGCTGTGTATAGCACAGAAGTTTAAGCTACCTTACCCAAACTTATCCTAACCTAACCTAAACGAACGTAACCTAACGCAACATAACGTGCCGAGACCACTATTGCTGGTCTTCCAAGTGACAGGCTGAACATACTAGAGCACTGCAGCGCGCCGGAAACTACCGAATAGTAGTGTATAGCGCAAAAGACGTAGCTGTTACCTCCTAGCATAGCCAATCTTAATATTTTCAAACGTGAGCTAACACAGCCTAGCTTGCAGCGACCGCGATTGCTAGCATCCTCACAGCCAAGCAGAACATATTAGCGGATAGTAGAACGCAGAAATCCTTAGATTCGCAGTGTATATCAGAATATTCGAAGGAACGCATGCCTATCCCAAACCACCAGAACATAACCGAACATAGCATAACACGACGCAACGTGCCGAGACCGCTATTGCTGGCCTACCCAGAGCCATGCTGAAAATTTTAGGCACCGTAGGGCGCAGAGATTCACCTAATAGCGGACTATAGCACTAAGGTCAGAGACACCTCTTCTAAAATAACCAAGCGTGACATAACCAATCGTAACTTAACTCAACCTAACGCGCCGCGACCACTACTGCTGGCCTCCCCAGATCCAAGCAGAACATGTTAGTGGAGAGAAGAACGCATAAATCCATAGAGTCGCAGTGTTTATCAGACAAGTCAAAGACACGCATACCCAACCCAACCAACGGAAAACAGCCAAACATAGCGTAACTCAACCTGCCGTGTCGAGACCGCTATTGCTGCCCTCCCCAGAGACAAGCGGGACATACAAGGGGACAGCAGAGCCCTAAAATCTACCGATTAGCAGTATGTGGCACAAAAGTCAAAGAAATCCTCACCATGCCTTCCAAACCTACCCAAATGGAACGTAACATAACTCAGCCTACCATGCCGGTACCACTATTACTGGCCATCCCAGAGCCACGCAGAACATATTGGAGCGCAGTAGGGCGCAGACATCCACCGAATGCCAGTGAATGGCACAAAAATCTAAGATACTCTGTCCTAACGTAACATAACCTCTCATATGTAAGCGTAGGCTATCTAAGCCTAACGCGCCGAGCCCACTATTGCTGGCCTCACCAGAACAAAGCAGTGAATATTAGAACTCTGTACGGCGAAAATTTGGAGGATAGCAGTGTAAAGCGCAGATGCCTAAGCAATCCTGTCCTAACCTCGAATAACGTAGCATAACCAGACGTGATATAGCTCAACCTAAAGTGCCGAGACCACTATTGCTGGCCTCCACAGAACCAAGCAGAATATACCAGTGCACAGGGTAGCGCGGAAATCCAATACAATGCACTGCATACCGGAAGAGACAAACATATCCTGTCATAATCTGACCTTATGTTACATACCCAAACATAGTGTATCTAAACAGTAAGTGACGAGGCTGATACTGCTAGCATCCCCAATGATGGGCAGAGCACACCAGTAGACTTTAGGACACAGAAATCATCCGAACAGCAGTAAAGGGCACAGACGTCAAAGCAGCCTTTCCCAACCTAGCCAAACGCAACGGATCCAAACGAAGACTAACTCAACCTATCACGACCAGACCTCTATTGCTGACATTCACGGAGACAAGCGGAAGGAACTAGGACAAGCAGAGCGCAGAAATCCACCGCACTGCAGTAAAGAGCACAAAAGCCGTAGATACCCAATCCTAACGGGGCTCAACCTTACCTAACCGAACGTAGCATAGCTCAATATGACTTGCCGCGACCACTGCTCGTGGCCTCCCCAGATCCAAGTGGAATGCAGTAAAGCGCAGAAGATCACAGGAACTGAATGTATAGCAGTGAATAGCACAAAGGTCAATGCAGCATATCCTAACATAGCCAAGCGTAACATACCCAAGCGTAACCTACCTCATCCATAAACAACGAGACCACAACTGCTGGCATTCACAAAGACAAGCAGAATGTACTAGAGAACAGTAGTGCGCAGAAACCAAGCGCATTGAAGTGAATAGCACAAAAGTCAGACATATCCCAACCTAACCTGACGTAATCTAACACAGCCAAACGCAGCATAACCCATCATGACGCGCCGCGACCACTGCTCCAGGCCTGCCTGGTGCAAAGCAGAATGTAGTGGAGCACAGTAGATCACTGAAATACAGCGAATAACAGTCTACAGCACGAAAGTCAAAGCTACACTAACAATCCGTAACCTAACCTAACCAAACGAATCGTAACCGAACATGACCTACAGTGCCGAGACCACTATTACCGGACAGCCTTGTGCCAAGCAGAGCATATTAGAGCACACTAGATCTCAGAAATGCGCGGAACAGCAGTGCATAGCACAAAAGTCATAGATATCCTAACGTAACCTAACCTAACCTATCTTAGCAAAGCGGTAGCAGATCTCAAAATAACGTGCTGCGACCACTGCTCCTGGACTCCCCAGAGCAACGCAGAATACAGTAGAGCACAGTAGATCACAGAAGTCTACCGAGAAACAGTGTATAGCACGAAAGTCATGGCTAAGTTTACCTAACATTGCCTAACATGCCCTAACCCATCGTAACATAACTCCACGCATCGCGGCAAGGACACTATTGATCGCCTCCCCAGAGTCGAGCAGAGAATAGCAGAGAAATGTAGAACGCAGTAATCCACCGAATAGCAGCGTATCTCACGAGAGCAGAAGGTATCCTAACCTAAACCTGACCTTACCTAACCTAACCCATCCTACCATAGCACAAATTGGCGTGCCGCGACCACTGCTCCTGGCCTCCTCAGAGCGAAGCAGAATGCAGTAGAGCACAGTAGAGCCCAGAAAGCCACCGAAAAGCAGTGTACAGCCCAAAAGTTGGAGATAACCATACCTAACCTGATCCAACCTAACCTAAAAAAAACCTTAGCATAGCCGAAACTAACGCGCCGAGAGCTCTGCTGCTGGTATCCCCAGAATCAAGCAGAATACAGTACAGCATAGTAGATCACAGAAATCCACCGAATAACAGTGCATAGCAAGAACGTCATAGCTATCGCAACCAAACATATCCCAACCTAACATAACCAAGCATAGCCTAACAGAAAATTTCGTGCCACGACCACTATTGCTCGCCCCACAGAGCCAACCGGAGAATATTAGGGCTACGTACAGCTCAGAAATCCTCCGAATAGCAGTGTATGGCACAAAAGTCAAAGAAATCCTAACCATGCCTTCCTAACCTACCCTAACGAAGCGTAACAGAACACAACCTAACGTGCCGAGACCACTATTACTGGCCATCCAGAGCCACGCAGAAGATATTAGAACGAAGTATAGCGCAGAAACCCGCGGACAGAAGGGTGTTGTACAAAAGCCTATACTATCCTATCCTAACCTGAACAAACCTAACACGACCGGACGTAGCATAGCTCAACCTAACGTGCCGAGACCACTATGGCTGTTCTCCTCAGAGCCAAGCAGAACACGCTAGAGCACACTAGAGCGCAGAAGTCCACAGAATAGTGTATAGCACAAAACTAGAATGTACCCTATCCTAATATGTCCAATCTTAACGTAAACAAACGTAACATAACACAACCTAACATACCCCGACCACTATTGCTGGCCTCACCGGAGTCGATCAGAACATATTGGAGGACAGTAGAGCGCAGAGATCCATGGATACGCAGTGTGTAGTACGAAAGCCTGAGTTGACCTGACCGAGCTTAACCTAACCTAATCCAACGAAACGCAACCCAACATAGCCTAGCGTGACGAGACCGCTATTTCTGGGATCCACAAAGCCAACCAGGATGTACAAGAGCACAGTAGCGAGCAGAAACCCACCGCATTGCAGTGAGTATCACAAAAGTCAGATATACCCTGACCTAACCTTACCTTACCTAACATATCCAAATTAATTGTGACTAAGCGTGACGCGACACGACCAATATTTCTGGCCGCCCCAGAGCCAGTCAGGGCACACTAGAGCACATTAAAGCGCAGAAAACCACCGAATAGCATTGAACAGCACAATAGTCAAAGTAGCCTACTCTAACCTAGCCAAACGTAACACAACCGAACGTAACCTAACCCAACCTTACGTACCGAGACCACTACTACTGGCTCCCACAGAGACAAGCAGAATATGATAGAGCACAGTAGAGCACAAAAGTCCATTGGATGTTAGTGTTGAGCACATAAGTCAAAGCTAACCTAACATAACCATACCAAACCTAACCCAACCAAACAGAATCAAACTCAACCTAACCTACCGCTAGCACTATTCCTTGCCTGCACAGTGCCAAGCAGAATATACTAGTACGCATCGGAAAGCAGTATTCCACCGCATTGCGGTGTATATCACAAAAGTCAGAGCTATCCTATCCAAGCTCATCCTAACCTATCATAGCTGAACGTTACCTAACTCAACTTAACGTGCCTAGCCAACTATCGCTGGCGTCCCCGCCACCAAGCAGGACATTTGAGAAGAGAGTAGAGCGCAGATGTTCATAGAATGGCCGTGTATAGCATGAAAGCCAAAGATATCCCAACATAACCCAAACAAAGCTAACCCAACCAAACGTGTGCTATCACAACATAACGCGCCGCGGACATTATTGATGGCCTCCCCGGCCCCAAGCAGAACATAATAGAGGAGAGTAGGGCGCAGATATCCACAGAACCGCAGTGTACAACAGAAAAGTCGAAAATATCCAAACCAAACCCAAACAAGTATAACCTAACCCAACGTAGCCAAACTCAACGTAACGTGCCGCGATCACTACTGCTGGCCTCCCCAGGGTCTCGCAGAATCGAGTAGAGCTCATTGGATTGCAGGAACCCACCGAAAAGCTGTTTATAGCATGAAAGTCAAAGCTGCACTAACCAAGCTTAATTCAACCTGGCCCGATCACACGTAACCTAGCTCCACCTAACGTGACACCACTACTGCTGGCATCCCCAGAGCCGAGCAGAGCACATTAGAGCACAGTATATCACAGAAGTCCACCGAATGGCACTATATAGCGCAAAAGTCAATAGTACACTAACCTACCTTTACCAAACGTAACATAACCAAACGTAGCATAAGTCAAACCAACGTGCCGACACCATTATTGCTGGATTCCTGAGGGTCAAGCAGAATATGCAAAAGCGCAGTGGAGCGCAGGGAGCCACCAAATAGCAGCGTATAGCACAGAAGTCAGATATATCCAGATCCAAACTGACCTAACATAACATAGCCAAGCGACGATTAACCCATCCCATCGTATCACGACCACTATTGCTGGTCACCCCAGAGTCGTGCAGGGTATAGTATAGTACGGTAGAGTGCAGAAATCCACCGAATAACAGTCAATGCCAAGAAAGTCTAAGCTATCATGACTTAACGCAATAAAGCATCCCCTAGCCAAGCTACCGAGCCGGGGCCACCATTAATGGCCTCCACAGAGTCGGGCAGTGTATAGTAGAGAAATGTAGAGCGTAGAAATGCGCCGGATTGCAGTGTATAGCGCAAATGTCGAAGCTACGCTATCCTAACCTAACAAAACCGAGCATAACCAACCGCAGCATTACCGAGCCTTACGTGCCAGACCACTATTTCTGGCCTCGCCAGTGTCAAGCGGAACGTACCGGAACAGAGTTGAGCACAGAAATCCATAGAATCGCAGTGTAGACAAGATGAGACGAAACTATCCAAACCTAACCAAAGCAAACATAACATAGCCAAACGTATCCTATCTCAACCTAATGTGCCGAGACCACTATTGCTGTCCTCCCGAGAGTCAAGCAGGAAATATGAGTGCAGAGTACAGCGCAGTAGTCCACCGAATTGCAGTGTATAACACAAAACTCATATCTACCCTCTCCTAACCTATCCGAGCGTAAAGAAGACAAACGTATCATAACTCAAATTAACGTGCCGGGACCATTATTGCTGGCCACCCCAGGGACAAGCGGAACACAGCAGAGCACAGTAGAAGGCCGAAACTCCGCGGATAGCAGTGTACAGAACAAAAGTCAAAGCTAACATATACTAACTTAACCAAACGTGACACAACCAAACGTAGCATAACTCAACATAACTAGGCGAGATAGCCATTGCTGACCTCCCCAGAGCCAAGAAGTGCATATCAGAGCAGCGTAGAGCGTAGAAATCCAGCGGACATCTGTGTACACAACGAAAGTCAGACCTATCCAAAGCTAACTCAAGCTGACATAACGTAGCCAAAAGTGGAGTACCACAACCTAACGGGCCGAGACCACTATTACTGGCCTACCGAGCGTCGAGCAGAGTATAAAAGAGAAACGTATGGAGTAGAAATACAAGGAATAACAGTGTACAGCGCAAAAGTCAAAGCTATCCTGTCCTAACATATGCAAAAGTAATATAACCAAAAGCAGCCTAACTTAACCTAACGTGCCGAGACTGCGGCTACTGGCCTGCCCATCGCCAGGCAGGGCATACTACAGGAGAGTAGGATGCAGAGGGCCATCGAATGACAGTGTATAGCACGGAAGTCGGAGATAACCTTACCAAATGCAAAGAAACCTTATCTGACCAAACGTAAACTAACTGAAGTAAACGCACCGCGGCAGCTACATCTGGAATTCCTACAGAAAAGCAGGGAGTATTAGATCACAGTAGAGCGCAGAAGCCCACTGAGTAGCTGTGTACAGCACAAAGATCTAAGCTATCCTAGCCTATCTTAAACAATCATTACAAGACCGAACGTAACCTAACTAAACTTAACGTGCCCAGACCACAAATGCTGACCTCCACAGAGCAAAGCAGAATATACTGGAGTACAGTAGAGCGTAGGAAACAGCCGAATAGCTGTGTATAGCACAGAAGTTTAAGCTACCTTACCCAAACTTATCCTAACCTAACCTAAACGAACGTAACCTAACGCAACATAACGTGCCGAGACCACTATTGCTGGTCTTCCAAGTGACAGGCTGAACATACTAGAGCACTGCAGCGCGCCGGAAACTACCGAATAGTAGTGTATAGCGCAAAAGACGTAGCTGTTACCTCCTAGCATAGCCAATCTTAATATTTTCAAACGTGAGCTAACACAGCCTAGCTTGCAGCGACCGCGATTGCTAGCATCCTCACAGCCAAGCAGAACATATTAGCGGATAGTAGAACGCAGAAATCCTTAGATTCGCAGTGTATATCAGAATATTCGAAGGAACGCATGCCTATCCCAAACCACCAGAACATAACCGAACATAGCATAACACGACGCAACGTGCCGAGACCGCTATTGCTGGCCTACCCAGAGCCATGCTGAAAATTTTAGGCACCGTAGGGCGCAGAGATTCACCTAATAGCGGACTATAGCACTAAGGTCAGAGACACCTCTTCTAAAATAACCAAGCGTGACATAACCAATCGTAATTTAACTCAACCTAACGCGCCGCGACCACTACTGCTGGCCTCCCCAGATCCAAGCAGAACATGTTAGTGGAGAGAAGAACGCATAAATCCATAGAGTCGCAGTGTTTATCAGACAAGTCAAAGACACGCATACCCAACCCAACCAACGGAAAACAGCCAAACATAGCGTAACTCAACCTGCCGTGTCGAGACCGCTATTGCTGCCCTCCCCAGAGACAAGCGGGACATACAAGGGGACAGCAGAGCCCTAAAATCTACCGATTAGCAGTATGTGGCACAAAAGTCAAAGAAATCCTCACCATGCCTTCCAAACCTACCCAAATGGAACGTAACATAACTCAGCCTACCATGCCGGTACCACTATTACTGGCCATCCCAGAGCCACGCAGAACATATTGGAGCGCAGTAGGGCGCAGACATCCACCGAATGCCAGTGAATGGCACAAAAATCTAAGATACTCTGTCCTAACGTAACATAACCTCTCATATGTAAGCGTAGGCTATCTAAGCCTAACGCGCCGAGCCCACTATTGCTGGCCTCACCAGAACAAAGCAGTGAATATTAGAACTCTGTACGGCGAAAATTTGGAGGATAGCAGTGTAAAGCGCAGATGCCTAAGCAATCCTGTCCTAACCTCGAATAACGTAGCATAACCAGACGTGATATAGCTCAACCTAAAGTGCCGAGACCACTATTGCTGGCCTCCACAGAACCAAGCAGAATATACCAGTGCACAGGGTAGCGCGGAAATCCAATACAATGCACTGCATACCGGAAGAGACAAACATATCCTGTCATAATCTGACCTTATGTTACATACCCAAACATAGTGTATCTAAACAGTAAGTGACGAGGCTGATACTGCTAGCATCCCCAATGATGGGCAGAGCACACCAGTAGACTTTAGGACACAGAAATCATCCGAACAGCAGTAAAGGGCACAGACGTCAAAGCAGCCTTTCCCAACCTAGCCAAACGCAACGGATCCAAACGAAGACTAACTCAACCTATCACGACCAGACCTCTATTGCTGACATTCACGGAGACAAGCGGAAGGAACTAGGACAAGCAGAGCGCAGAAATCCACCGCACTGCAGTAAAGAGCACAAAAGCCGTAGATACCCAATCCTAACGGGGCTCAACCTTACCTAACCGAACGTAGCATAGCTCAATATGACTTGCCGCGACCACTGCTCGTGGCCTCCCCAGATCCAAGTGGAATGCAGTAAAGCGCAGAAGATCACAGGAACTGAATGTATAGCAGTGAATAGCACAAAGGTCAATGCAGCATATCCTAACATAGCCAAGCGTAACATACCCAAGCGTAACCTACCTCATCCATAAACAACGAGACCACAACTGCTGGCATTCACAAAGACAAGCAGAATGTACTAGAGAACAGTAGTGCGCAGAAACCAAGCGCATTGAAGTGAATAGCACAAAAGTCAGACATATCCCAACCTAACCTGACGTAATCTAACACAGCCAAACGCAGCATAACCCATCATGACGCGCCGCGACCACTGCTCCAGGCCTGCCTGGTGCAAAGCAGAATGTAGTGGAGCACAGTAGATCACTGAAATACAGCGAATAACAGTCTACAGCACGAAAGTCAAAGCTACACTAACAATCCGTAACCTAACCTAACCAAACGAATCGTAACCGAACATGACCTACAGTGCCGAGACCACTATTACCGGACAGCCTTGTGCCAAGCAGAGCATATTAGAGCACACTAGAGCTCAGAAATGCGCGGAACAGCAGTGCATAGCACAAAAGTCATAGATATCCTAACGTAACCTAACCTAACCTATCTTAGCAAAGCGGTAGCAGATCTCAAAATAACGTGCTGCGACCACTGCTCCTGGACTCCCCAGAGCAACGCAGAATACAGTAGAGCACAGTAGATCACAGAAGTCTACCGAGAAACAGTGTATAGCACGAAAGTCATGGCTAAGTTTACCTAACATTGCCTAACATGCCCTAACCCATCGTAACATAACTCCACGCATCGCGGCAAGGACACTATTGATCGCCTCCCCAGAGTCGAGCAGAGAATAGCAGAGAAATGTAGAACGCAGTAATCCACCGAATAGCAGCGTATCTCACGAGAGCAGAAGGTATCCTAACCTAAACCTGACCTTACCTAACCTAACCCATCCTACCATAGCACAAATTGGCGTGCCGCGACCACTGCTCCTGGCCTCCTCAGAGCGAAGCAGAATGCAGTAGAGCACAGTAGAGCCCAGAAAGCCACCGAAAAGCAGTGTACAGCCCAAAAGTTGGAGATAACCATACCTAACCTGATCCAACCTAACCTAAAAAAAACCTTAGCATAGCCGAAACTAACGCGCCGAGAGCTCTGCTGCTGGTATCCCCAGAATCAAGCAGAATACAGTACAGCATAGTAGATCACAGAAATCCACCGAATAACAGTGCATAGCAAGAACGTCATAGCTATCGCAACCAAACATATCCCAACCTAACATAACCAAGCATAGCCTAACAGAAAATTTCGTGCCACGACCACTATTGCTCGCCCCACAGAGCCAACCGGAGAATATTAGGGCTACGTACAGCTCAGAAATCCTCCGAATAGCAGTGTATGGCACAAAAGTCAAAGAAATCCTAACCATGCCTTCCTAACCTACCCTAACGAAGCGTAACAGAACACAACCTAACGTGCCGAGACCACTATTACTGGCCATCCAGAGCCACGCAGAAGATATTAGAACGAAGTATAGCGCAGAAACCCGCGGACAGAAGGGTGTTGTACAAAAGCCTATACTATCCTATCCTAACCTGAACAAACCTAACACGACCGGACGTAGCATAGCTCAACCTAACGTGCCGAGACCACTATGGCTGTTCTCCTCAGAGCCAAGCAGAACACGCTAGAGCACACTAGAGCGCAGAAGTCCACAGAATAGTGTATAGCACAAAACTAGAATGTACCCTATCCTAATATGTCCAATCTTAACGTAAACAAACGTAACATAACACAACCTAACATACCCCGACCACTATTGCTGGCCTCACCGGAGTCGATCAGAACATATTGGAGGACAGTAGAGCGCAGAGATCCATGGATACGCAGTGTGTAGTACGAAAGCCTGAGTTGACCTGACCGAGCTTAACCTAACCTAATCCAACGAAACGCAACCCAACATAGCCTAGCGTGACGAGACCGCTATTTCTGGGATCCACAAAGCCAACCAGGATGTACAAGAGCACAGTAGCGAGCAGAAACCCACCGCATTGCAGTGAGTATCACAAAAGTCAGATATACCCTGACCTAACCTTACCTTACCTAACATATCCAAATTAATTGTGACTAAGCGTGACGCGACACGACCAATATTTCTGGCCGCCCCAGAGCCAGTCAGGGCACACTAGAGCACATTAAAGCGCAGAAAACCACCGAATAGCATTGAACAGCACAATAGTCAAAGTAGCCTACTCTAACCTAGCCAAACGTAACACAACCGAACGTAACCTAACCCAACCTTACGTACCGAGACCACTACTACTGGCTCCCACAGAGACAAGCAGAATATGATAGAGCACAGTAGAGCACAAAAGTCCATTGGATGTTAGTGTTGAGCACATAAGTCAAAGCTAACCTAACATAACCATACCAAACCTAACCCAACCAAACAGAATCAAACTCAACCTAACCTACCGCTAGCACTATTCCTTGCCTGCACAGTGCCAAGCAGAATATACTAGTACGCATCGGAAAGCAGTATTCCACCGCATTGCGGTGTATATCACAAAAGTCAGAGCTATCCTATCCAAGCGCATCCTAACCTATCATAACTGAACGTTACCTAACTCAACTTAACGTGCCTAGCCAACTATTGCTGGCGTCCCCGCCACCAAGCAGGGCATTTGAGAAGAAAGTAGAGCGCAGATGTCCATAGAATGGCCGTGTATAACATGAAAGCCAAAGATATCCCAACATAACCCAAACAAAGCTAACACAACCAACCGTGCCCTATCACAACCTAACGCGCCGCGGACATTATTGCTGGCCTCCACGGCCCCAAGCAGAACATAATAGAGGAGAGTAGGGCGCAGATATCCACAGAACCGCAGTGTACAACAGAAAAGTCGAAAATATCCAAACCAAACCCAAACAAGTATAACCTAACCCAACGTAGCCAAACTCAACGTAACGTGCCGCGATCACTACTGCTGGCCTCCCCAGGGTCTCGCAGAATCGAGTAGAGCTCATTGGATTGCAGGAACCCACCGAAAAGCTGTTTATAGCATGAAAGTCAAAGCTGCACTAACCAAGCTTAATTCAACCTGGCCCGATCACACGTAACCTAGCTCCACCTAACGTGCCACGACTACTATTGCTCGCATCCCGTGAGTCGAGCAGAGTATAGTGTGGTCATGTGGAGGGCAGCGAACCACCGAGTAGCAGTGTTTAGCCCGAAAGTCAAAGCTACCATGTCCTAACCTATCCAAACTTCATAAAGCCAAACGCAACCTAACATGACCTAACGAGCCAAGGCTACTATTGTTGGCCTCGCAGAGCCAAGCAGAACATTCTAAAGAACAGTGGAACGCAGAAGGAACCGAATAACTGTGTATAACACAAAGGTAAGTGACATCCTGACCTAACGTAACATACGTTATAGCAGAGCTGTGCAGAGCGCAGAAATACACCGAGTAGCAGTGTATAGCACAAAAGTTAAAGCCTTTCCATCCTAACCTAACCAAACGTAACATAACAATGCGTAGCCTGACTTAATGTACAGAGCCGTGACTGTTACTGCTGGCCACATCAGAGCAAAGCAAAACATATTAGGTCACAGTGGAGCGCAGAAATACAACGAATAGCAGAGTACAACACGAAAATCAAAGCCATCCTATCAAAACGTAGCCTAACCTAGCCTAACAAGGCGTAGCATAACTGAACCTATCGTGCCAAGACCGCTATTGCTGGTCCCCGCTGATTCGAGCAGAGTATAGTAGAGCTACCTAGAGCGGACATATCCACCGATTATCAGTGTATAGAACAAAGGTCATCTGTGATCAATCCTAACCTATCCAAACTTAATATAATCGAACGTAGCACAACTTGACCTAACGTGCCGAGGCCACTACTGATGGCTTCCCCAGAAGCAAGCAGAGTATACTAGTGCACAGTATACCGCAGAAAACCTCCAAGTAACCCTGTATTGACCAATAGTCAAAGACAACCTAAACAAACCTGATATACCCTATCCTGACCAAACGAAGACAATATAAGCCTATCGAGATCAGACCACTATAGCTGGCTTCCCCATCGCCAAACGGAACTTGTTAGAGGAGCGTAGAGCGCAGAAGTCCATGGAATAGCTATGTATAGCAGAATAGTGAAAGCTGCCCTAACGTAACCCAGATTTTCCAAACCTAACCAAGCGGAACCAGATTCAATCTAACGAGCCGCGACCTCTATTGCTTGCCACCAGGGCGACGCAGAATATACTAGAACACAGTAGAGCGCAGTAATCCACGGCATTGCAGTGTATAGCACAAAAGCCTAAGATGTCCTAACCCAACCGTACCTAACCTAACCAAACTGAAGGTAGCCTAACTAAATATTATGTACCGAGACCGCTATTGCTGGACTCCCGGAAGTCGAGCAGGGTATAGTGGAGCAATCTAGAGCGCAGAAATCCACCGTAGAGCAGTATATAACGCAAAAGTCAAAGCTACCCTATCATAACCAATCCAAACTTAATATAACCATGCGTAATCTATTTCAACCTGGCGGGCCGAGGCCACTATTGCTCGCATCCACATAGCCAAGCAGGACATACTAGATCACAGTTGAGCGCAGAAATTCACCGCATTGCAGTGCATGGCACAAAAGTAAAAGCTCTCCTAAGCAAACATAGCCTAACCTAACCAATCCGAACGTAACCTATCTCAACGTAACGTGTCGAGACCACATCTGATGCTCTTCCCAGTGCCTGGCTGAACATACTAGGCTACTGTAGAGCACAGAAATTCACCAATTGGCAGTGTATAGCACAAAAGTAGAAGTTACACTAGCCAAACAGCCTAACCTATCCTGCCCGGACGTAACAGAGCTCAGCTTAGTGTGCTGAGACAACATTTGATGGCCTGCCCAGTGTGAACCGGAACACACTGCAGCACCATAGAGCGCTGAAATCCACCAATTGGCAGTGTATAGCACAAAAGTCAGAGCAATCGCCTCCAAACGTAGCCAACCGTAATATAACGAATCGTATCCCAACACTACCTAACGTTCCGCGGCCACGACTGCTGTCATCCCCAGAGCCACGTAGGACATAAAAGTGGTTACTAGAGCACAGAAATCCATGGAATCGCGGCATATCGGAAAAGTCTAAGCAACCCAAACCTAACCCAAACCAACAGAACTTAACCAAACATAGCCTATCTCAAGTTAACGGGCTGAGACCACGATTACTGGCCTCTGCAGAGTCGAGCAGAGTATAATAGAGCAACGTAGGGCGTAGAAATCCATCGAATAGTAGTGTATAACGCAAACGTCAAGGATATCATATCGTAACCTATCCAAACGTAACATATCCAAACTCAACCAGTCATAACCCAAAGTGCCGAGGCCACTATTCCTGTGCTCCCCATCGGCAAGCAGGGCACATTAGAGAAAAGTAGAGCGCAGTGGTACATAGGTTGGCAGTGTGTGGCACGAAAGTCAGGGATATCCTAACCTAATGCAAACAAACCTAACCGAACCAAAGTAGCCTAACTGAGCTTAACGCGCCGCGGCCACGATTTCTCAAAATCCCAGAGCAAAGCAGGGAATATTATGTCACAGCGGTGCGCCGAAATCCACCGAAAAGCTGTATACAGCATAAAAGATAAAGGTACACTATCCTAACATGAACAACCGCAACACAACCGAACGTAACCGAGCTCAAACTAACGTGCCGCCAGCATTAATGCTGGCCTCCGCAGAATTAAGCAGACTATATTAGAGGAGAGGAGGACTCTGAAATCCATACAATCTCAGTGTAAAGCAGAAAAGTCGAAGATACCCAAATCTAACCAAAATTAAATAACATAACCTAACGTAGGCAAACACAACGCCTCGTGCTGTGGCCTCTATTGCAAGCCTCCTCAGAGTCTAGCGGATTAGAGTAGAGCACAGTGGGTGGCAGGTTTCCACCGAACATCTGTTTATAGCATTAAAGTGGAGGCTACCCTAACCAAACCTAGCCTAACCTAACCTAACCAGACGTAACATAACCCTACCTATAGTGCCACGAACGCCATTGATCGCCTCACCAGTGTCTAGTACAGCATTATAGAGCAACGAAGATCGCAGAAATCCACCGAAGAGAAGTGTACAGCGCAAAGATCTACGCTATCCCTTCCCAACCTAACCAAACGTAACATAACCAAGCGCAACCAAGCTCAGTCTAAGGTGCCAAGACCACTGCTGCTGCTCTACCCACGGACATGCAGAACATATAAGAGGACAGTGCATCTCAGAAGTTAATAGAATTGTCGTGCATAGTACAATAGTCGGAACTACGCTTACCTAACATAGCCTAATGCAACACAACCGAGCGTAGCTTAACTCAACCTAACGCGCCGAGACCATAATTGCTTGCCTCCCCAAAGCCGCGCAGAATATACACAATATAGTACAAAGGTCAAAGCTATCATAGCCTAACCTAACCAAACATAACATAGCCAAACGTAACTTAACTCAACCTAACGCGCCTAGACCGTTGATGCTGACATCCCCAGAGCCAAGGAGAATATACCAGAGCGCAGTGAAGCACATAAATCCAGCGAATACCAGTGTATAGCACACAAGTCAAAGCTGTCACCTCCTAACGAAGCTAATCATAACATTACCAAACGTAACATAACGCAAGCTGTAGTGACGAGACCACTGTTGCTGACCTCCCCAGAGCCAAGCTGAATATACTGGAGCATAGTAGGGGCAGAAATGCGCCGCATTGAAGTATAAAGCGCAAGAGTAAGAGATAACCTAACACAACGTGGCCTAGCCTAACCTAACGAAGCGTAACCTATCCCAACGTAACGTGCCTAACCAAATATTGCAGGGCTCCCCATCGCCCATCACGGAATATTACGGGAGAATGCCGCGCAGGGGTGCACAGGATGCGAGCAGAACGCATTAGAGCATAATAGATAGCAGAAATCCACCTAGCAAAGGCGTACTGCAAAGAGGTAAAAGGTACCATCACCTAACCTAATCAGCCGACGCACTCCCGAACGTAACATATCTCAGCCCAAAGTGCCTAGACCACTACAGAATAAGCTAGAGCGGAGTAGAGCTCATAATTCCTCGGAATATTAGTGTACGGCGTGAAAGTCAAAATTACCATATCCCAACGTAGCCAAACATAACGAAAACAAACGTAACCAGACTCCACCTAACCGCCCCACGCCAGTATTGCTGACCTTCGCCAAGCCAGGCAGAATAGGCTAGAGCACAGTAGAGCACAAAAACCACCAAACAGCAGCGAATAGCACAAATGTCAAGGATACACTGGTCCTACCGAAAGAGCAGAAGTCTGAGATATCCTGTCCTAACCCAAACAAACCTAACATAACTGAACGTAACCTAACTGAACCTATTGTGCAGGGACCACCCTTGCTGGCCTCATAGGAACCGAGCAGAACATATTAGAGAAGAGTAGGGCGTCGAAATCCATATGATCGCAGTGTATAGGAGATAAGTCATAGGATTCCAAACCTAACCCAAGTCAACATAACCCAACCAATCGTAGCCTAAACCAACCTAAAGAGACGAGACCTATACTGCTGCCCTCCGCAGAGCCAAGCACAACAGATTAAATGAGAGTGGAACACAGAAGTCGATACAACAGCTGTGTATTGCACAGAAGTCAAAGCTACCCCATCCTAAACTGACCTATTGTGGCATAACCAAACGTAACCAAACGTCACCTAACATGCGACGACCACAACTGCTGGCTTCCCCAGAGAAAGCAGGATACAGTGGAGGAGAGCAGCGCTCAGGAATCCATAGAAAGGCAGTGTGCAGCAGAAACGTCAAAGCCATCCGAACCCTGCAAAAGCAAACGTAGTCTAACCGAACGTAGCCCAACTCAGCGTAACGTGCCACAGCCACAATTGCTGGCCTCCCCAGGGTAAAGCAGAGGATATCAGTGCACAGTAGAGCACAGATGCCTACCGTACAGTAGTGTATACCACAAAAGTCAAAGCGATCCTATCCAAACCTAACAAAACGTAACGTAACCAAACGCAACGTAACTATTTCTAACGTGCCGACACCACTATAGCTGCCCTCCTCAGGGACAAGCAGAACACATTAGAGGAGGGTAGAGGGCAGATATCCAAGGAATCGCAGTGCATAGCACTATAGTCGAAGCTACCCTAACCTAATATAGCCAAACGTAACATAACCGAACGTTGCTTAACACAACCGAACGCACCGAGGCAACTATTACTTGCCTCCGCAGAGCAAATCAGAATATACTATAACACAGTAGAGCGCTGTAATTCACCCCACTGCAGTGTGTTGCACAAAAGTCAAAGATACCGTAACCTAACCTGTCTTAATATAACCTAACCGAACGTAGCCTAGCTACATATAACGTGCCGTGGAAAACATTGCTGGCCTCCACAGAGCCATGCAGAGCATGTCAGTAATCCACCGGACAGCGGTGTATAGCATAAAAGTCAAAGCTATCCCATCCTAACCCAAACAAACGTAACATAACCAAACGTCATCTATCCCAAGCTGAGACGACGAGGCCTCTGTTTCTGTCCTTCCCAGAGCCAAGCAGAATGTGCTAGAACGCAGAAGAGTGTAGAGGCCCATCGAATAGCAGTGCACAGCACAAAAGTCATAGTTAATCTGTCCCAGCCAAACAAAACGTAACCTAACCAAGCGATACACGTCTCAACTTATCGTGCCGAGAGCACCATTTCCGGCCTCCCAAGCGCCAAGCAGAGCTTATTAGGTCACAGCGCAGAGCAGTAATCCACCGAAAAGCAGTTTACAGCACAAAAGCCAAAGACATTCTATCCCCACTTAACCAAACGTAACATAAACTGACGTAACGTATCCCAAACTGACGTGCCTTGAAATCTATTGCTGTCCTCACGAGAACTGAGCAGAGCATAGCCGAGCAGTAAAGAACTCTGAAATCTTCCGAACAGCAGTGTACATCTCGAAAGTCAAATATGTCCTAACCAAACCTATCTAAACCTATCATATCCAAAGATAACGTGACACAACCTAACCTGCCGAGAGCACTATTCCTGGCGTCCACGAAGACAAGCAGAACGTGGTAGCGAACAACGGATTGCAGAAGTCCACACAATAGCAGTGTGCAGCCCAAAATTCTAAGCTATCAGAAGTTAACACAACGTAACCCAACCCAGCCATTCCTAACCTAAGTTCACAATCCGTGCCGCGACCACTATTGCTGGCCTCCCGTGGTTCGAGCAGAGTTCAGTAGGTCAATGTTGTGCGCTGAGATCCACCGGAGGGCAGTGTATAACGCAAAAGTCGAAGCTACCCTATCCTATCCTAACCAAACGTAACATAAACGAACGCAACATGTCTTAGACTAACGTGCCGGGACCAGAACTGCTGGCCCCCGGATACAAGCAGAGGCTACTAGGGCACTGTGGAGAGCAGTAATCCACCGCATTGCATTGTACAGCATTAAAGTCAATGATATCATTATCTAACCCAGACAAACCTAACATAACAGAACGTAACCTAACACAACCTACCGTGCCTCGACAGGTACCGCTGACCCCCCGCACCCAAGCAGAACATATCACGGGAGAGCTGGGCGCAGGAGTACATAGAATCGTAGTGTACACAGGAATAATTCGAAGCTGTCCAAACCTACCCCAAGCTAACATAACCTAACCAAACGTAACGTAACTCAACATAACGTGCCGAGGACACCATTGCTGTCGTCCACAGTGTCAGGCAGAGTATTTTAGAGCAATGTAGAGGGCAGAAATCCACCGAATACTAGTGTATAGCGCAAAAACCTAAGCTACACTATCCTAACCCAAACAAACGTAACGTAGCCAAACGTAACATAACTCACCCTAACGTGCCGAGACCACCGTAACTGGTTTGCCCGGAGCGAAGCAGAACATAGTAGAGCACAAAAGAGCGCAGGAATCCAGCGACTAGCAGTGTGTAGCACAAAAGTGAAAGCTATCGTAACCTAACGCAACGTAACCTAACCTACACAAACGTAATATAGCTTAACCTAATGTGCCGAGACCACTCTCACTGGCGTCCACAGAGTCGAGCAGGACATAATACAGCAGAGTAGAGCGCAGAATTCCAGCGTATAGCGGTGTATAGCACAAAAGACGATGCTGCCCTATCCTAGCCTAACCTAACGTAAAGTATCCAAACGTAACCAGACCTATCCTAACGTGCCGAGACATTTATTGCCGCACCCCTCAACGCCAAGTAGAGCATACTATAGCAGAGTAGAGCGCAGAAATCCCTAGATTCTCAGCTTATAGCAAAGAACGCCAAAGTCATCCAAACCAAACCCTAACAAATGTAACATATTCAAACGAAGCCTATCTCAACATAGCGAGATAGACGCGGCATCTATTGCTGCAATCCCCAGGGCCAAGCAGAATATAGTAAAACGCAGTAGAGCGCAGAAAGCCACCAAATGGCAGCCTATAGGGCAGATGTCACAGCTATACTATCCAAGCATAACAAAGCCTATCCTAAGCAAACGTAACACATCTCAACCTAACTTGCCGAGACCACTATCCCTGGCGTCCCCAGACACTAGCAGATTGTGATAGCGCACAGTGGAGCGCAGAAGCGCGTGAAATAGCAGTATGTAGCACGAAAGTCCGATCTGCACTAACCTAACGCAACGTAACCAAACCCAGCCAAACGTATTCTATCTCAACCAAACGGGCCGAGACGACCATTGCAGGCTTCACGAAAGGCAAGCAGCGTCTGTTCGAGCAGAGCAGAGCGCATAAATTCGCCGAATTACAGTGCATAGCACAAAAGAAGAAGCTATCCAAACCAAATTTAGCCGAACATATCCTAACCGAATGTAACATATCTCAGCATAACGTGTCGAGACCACAATTGCTGGCCTCCCCAGAGGCAAGCAGAATATACTAGCGCGCAGTAGAGCGCAGAAAGCCACCGAATGGGAGTGTATAGCACAAAAGTCGAATATATCCCAACCAAACGTTGCCAAGCCTATCTTAACCAAACATAACACAGCACAACCTATCGTGCCGCGACCACAGCTCCTGTCCGTCCCACGGCCAAGCAGAATGCAGCAGAGCGATGTAGAGCGCAGAAACCCGCCGAAAAGCAGTGTTTTGCGCAAAAGTCAAAGTAATCATAACCGAACCTTCCCAACCTAGCCTAACCAAACGTAGTGTATCTCAACATAGCGAGTAGAGACCAATATTCCTGGCATCCCCGGTGCCAGACAGATGTTTGAGCACAGTGGAGAGCAGAAATCCACCGAATGACTGTGTATTGCACCAAGGACAAACAAAAACTAACCAAGCCTTCCTAGCCTACCCTAACGAAACGTAACATAACTCAACCTAACGTGCCGAGACCACTATTACTGGTCACCACAGAGCCAAGTAGAACATACTAGAGAGCAGTATAGCGCAGAAGTCCGCCGAATAGCAGTGAGTGGCACAAAATTCAAAGCTATTGAGTCCCAACCTGACCAAACTTGCCATATGCAAACGTAGCCTGAGAAGACCTAACGAGCCGAGGCCACTATTGCCGCCCTCACCAGAGCCAAGCAGAAAATATTAGTACGCAGTAGAGAGCAGAAGTCGGAGGATAGCAGTTTATAGCACAGAAGTCTAAACTATCATATCCTAACCTCACCGAACGTAACATAACCAAGCGTGGCATAACTCCGACTAACATCACCAGACTACTATTCCTGTCACCCACAGAGACGAGGGGAATGTACTCGAGCATAGTAGAGAGCAGAAATGCACCGCATTACAGTGAATAGCAAAAAGGCCGTAGATGTCCTAACCTAATCTGACCTAACTTAACTTAACCAAACGTAGTATAGCTCATCATAACTTGCTGCAACCATTGCTCCTGGCCTCCCAGAGACAAGCAGAATAAAGTAGAGTGCAGTATGTCACAGAAATCCATCGAATAGCAGCGTATGGCACAGAACTCTAAGTTATTCTATCCTAACCTAACCGAACGTAACGTAAGCAAACGTAACCAAACTAAAACTAACTTGCCGATACCACTATTACTGGTCACCGCAAAGCCAAGCAGAACATACTAGAGCGCAGTAGATGGCAGAAATCCACCGAATAGCAGTTTATAGCACAAAAGTCAACGCTAACCGATCCTTATATATCGAACCATAACATAACCGAACGTAACATAGCACAAACTATCGTGCCGCGGCCAATATTGCTGTCCCCCCTACCCCCAGCGTCGAGCAGAACATACTAGATGCCAGTAGAGCGCTGGAATCCATAGAACCGCAGTGTATAGCGCAAATGTCGCAGCTATCCGAACCTAACCCATGCTAACGTAACGCAACCAAGCATAGCCTAACCCAAATTAACGTGCCGCGACCACTGATCCTGGCCGCCCCTGGGCCATGTAGAATATAGCAGACAACAGTCGAACGCAGATAACGACGTAGAGTAGTGTATAGCACAATAGTCTAAGCTATCCTCTCTTAACCTCACCAAACGTAACGTATCCATACGTAGCACAACTCAACCTAACGTGCCGAGACCACAATTGCTGGCCTACGCAGGGCCAAGCAGAATATACTACAGCACAGCATAGCGCAGCAATCCACAACATTGCAGTGCATAGCACAAAACTCGAACGTATCCTGACCTAACCTGGCCTAATGTAACATAATCGAACGTAGTGTAGCTCAACATAAAGTGACTTGTGCAATATGGCTGACCCGCCCGCAGCCAAGCAGAACATGTTAAAGTATAGTAGAAAGGAGATTTCCAAAGAATAGTTGTGTATAGTACAAAAGTCAAGGCTATCGTATCCGAACCATGCCAAACGTAGCACAACCGAACGTAACCTGACTAAACCTAACATGACGAGAACATACTTGCCGGCCTCCACAGAGACAAGCAGAATGTACTGTAGCACATCAGAGCGCAGAAATCCACCGCGTTGCAGTGAACAGCACAGTTGCGATAGATATCCTAACTAAACCTGACAAACCGAGTCAAACCAAACGTACATATCTCAACATTTCGTGCACCGGCATCCGTTGCTTGCATCCCCGGAGTCGAGCAGAGTATTGTAGAGCAATGCAGAGTCCAGAGATCCACCGAAAGGCAGTGTATAGCACGAAAGTCAAAGAAACGATACCCGAATCTTCCTAACCTAACCAAACGAAACGCAACATAAATGGACCCAACGTACCGAGACCACTATTACTGGCCACACCAAAGCCAAGCAGAGCATATTAGAGCACATTAGATCGCAGATATCCACCGAATAGCAGTGTATAGCACTAAAGACAAAGCTATCCTGACCAAACTGTGCCAAACTTAACCTAGCCAAATGTAACTTAACTCAACCTGGCGTGCAGCGACCACTATTGCTCGCACCGCCGGAGTAGAGCAGAGTTTAGTAGAGCAATGTAGACAGGAGGAGTCCACCGAAAAGCAGTGTATAACGAGAAAGTCAAAGAAATCCTAACAGAACCTTCCGAACCAAACCTAACGAAACGTAACCTAACCGAACCTAACTTACCGAGACTAATATTGCTGGCCACCCCAGAGCCAAGCAGAAAATATTAGAACACAGTGGAGCGCAGATATCATCCGATGGCAGTTTATAGCACAAAAGACTGAACTATCGTATCATAACCTCACGAAACGTAACATAACCAAACGTAGCATAACACGCCCTGACTTGCCGAGACTAGTATTGCCGGCCACACCAGAGCCAAGCAGAATATACTAGAGCACGGCAGAGCGCAGAAATCAGCCGCATTACTGTGTACAGCAGAAAAGTCAAATATGTCCTGACATAACCTGTCCTTACCTAACCTTCGCAAACGTAGCGTAACTAACGCAACGTGGCGAGACATATAATGCTGGACAGCCCAGAGTCAAGCAGGGCATATTACATTACATTAGAGCGCAGAAATCCACCAAACAGAAGCGAACAGCACAAAGGTCAAAGTGGCATATCCTGACGTTGCCAAACGTAACATATCCAACCGTAGCCTAACCCAACCTAACTTAACGAAACCGCAATTGCTGGCCTCCACAGAAATAAGCGGATTGTACTAGAGCGCAGTAGTGCGCAGAAATCCTCCGCATAGCAGTGAATAGCACAAAAGTCGAGGATACACTAATCAAACGTGATATAACCTAACCCAACCATACGTAACCTAAACCAACCTAACCTGTCGAGACTGTTTTTCCTGGCCTCCCCAGAGCCAAGAACAAAATATCAGAACACACAAGATCGCGGGAATCCGTGGAAAGCTGTGTAGAGGACGAAAGTTAAAGCTATCCTATCCTTACTTCGCCAAACGTAACATAACCGAACGTAGTATATCTCAACCTAACGTGCCGAAACCACTATTGCTGGCATCCCCAGAGCCATGCAGGTCATATTAGAGCACAGCCGAAAACAGAAGTCCACTGAATAGCAGTGCATAGCGCAAAAGTCAAGGCTATCGTATCCTAACCTAGCCAAACGTAGCATAAGCATATGTAATATATCTATATCTAACGTGCCGTGATCATTATTTTTGGCTTCGCCAAAGGCAAGCAGAATGTACTATAGCACAGTAGAAAGCCGAAATCCACGGTATTGCAGTGAATAGCACGAAAGTCAAATCTATTCTCACCATATCTAATCAAACCAAGCAACACCAATCGCAGAACATCTCAAAATGAGTTGCCCAGGACACTATTGCTGGTCTCCCCAGAGACAAACAGAACTTACAAGAGCACACAAGGGGGCAGGAGTCAACCGAATAACAGTGTATAGCATAAATGTCAAAGCTGTCATATCCTTATGTATCGAACCTTAACATAACCAAACGTATCATGACACAACCTACCGTACCGCGACCACTATTGTTGGCATTCCCAGATTAGAGCAGAACCTCCACTGCAGAGCGCAGAAATCCACCACATTTTTGAGTATTGGACAAAAGTCAAACATATCGTGGCCAAACCTGACCGTAACTAACCTAAGCAGACGTAAAGTAACCCAACTTAACGTGATGAGACCGATATTGCTGGCCTCCACAGAGCCAAGCAGAATATACTAGAGCACAGTTCGCGCTGAAATCCGCCGCATTGCACTGTATAGTATAAAAGTCAAAGCCATCCTATCCTAACATAGCCAAATGTAACACAACCAAACGTAACGTAACTCAACGTAACGTCCAGCGACCGCTATTTCTCGCCTCCACAAAGCCAAGCGGAATATACTGGAGCAGAGTAGAGCGCAGAAATTAACTGCATTGCTGTGCAAAGGACAATAGTTGAAGATACCCTAACCTAACATAACCTAACCTGCCCTATCCAAAGGCAGTGTAACTCAACATGTCACGATGAGACATATATTGCAGGAATCCCCAGAGCCAATCAGAATATATCAGAGCACTGCAGAAAGCAGAAATCCACCGAACAGCAATGTATAGCACAGAAGACAAAGTAGCCTATCATAACCTAGCTGAAGTAACGTATGCAAACGAAATCTATCTGAACCTAACATGGCCAGACCGCTATTGTTGGACACACAGAGACGAGCAGAACGTACTATAGCATAGCAGAGCACGGAAATCCACCGCATTGATGTGTACAGCCAGAAAGAGATACGCAAACCCTACCTGACCTAATCTAACCAAACCAATCGTAGTCCATCTCAACATAACGCGTCGAGACCTCTATTGATGCGCTTCAGTGTGCCAAGCTGAACATAGTAGAAGACACTAGAGCGCAGAAGCCCACCTAATATTAGTTTATAGCACAAAAGTCAAAGGTACCCTATCCTAATATATCCAATCATAAAATAAACGAACGTAACGTAATTCAAACTAACGTACAGCGACATCTATTGCTGGCCTCCACAGGGCCGAGAAGGACGCATTAGAGGAGAGTAGATTGCAGAAATCCTTATAATCGCAACGTACTGCGCAAGAGTCACTGCTATCCAAACCGAACTCAAGTTAACGTAACCTAACCGAACGAAGCATAACTCAATAGTATGTGCCGCGAACACGGCTTCCGCCCCGCCCTCAGACAAGCAGAATATAGTTGAGCACAATAGGTCAAAGAAATCCATCGAATAGCAGTATATGGAACGAAAGTAAAAGCTATCCTAACAAAACTTAACATAACCTACCCTACTCAAACGTAACCTATACCAAACAAACGTGCAACGAACACCATTGCTCGCCTCCACAGTGTCGGTCAGATTACAGTGGATTAATGTGGAGCGCAGAAATCCACCGATTAGCAGCGTACAGCACAAAAGTCGAAGAGAACCTAATCCAACCTGTCCTAACCTAACATAACAAAACGTAGCCAGCTCAGAATAACGTGCGGAGACTACTATTGCAGGCCTCCCGAGCGTCAAGCAGAGAATATTAGAGCACTGTAGAGCGCAGAAATCCACCGAGTAAGAGCGCATTGCGTAAGGGAAAATGCTACCCTCCCCTAAACTCACCAATCGGCACATACCCAAACGCAACATAACTCAACCTAGCAAGCAGCGATCAATACTTCTTTCCTCCCCAGAGGCAAGCAGAGTATAGTAGAGCACAGTAGAGCGCAGAAATCCGCATAATAACAGTCTACACCTGGAAAGTCAAAGTTATCCGAACCTAACCCAGACGAACATATCATATCCAAACGTATCCTAACCAAACCTAACGTGCGCCGACCGTCATTGCTGGCCTCCCCAGAGCCAATCGGAACATATTATAGGAGAGGAGAGTGGCGAAGTCCTCAGAACCGCAGGGTACACCAGAAAAGTCAAAGCTATCCAAAGTGAACACGAGCAAGCCTAATCTAAGCAAACGTAATCTAACACATCCTAACGGTTCGCGCCAACTGTTCCTAGCACCCCCAGAGTACAGCAGAGTACTGTAGAGCAATGTAGGGCGTAAAAATCCACCGAAGAGCAGTATATAGCGCAAAAGACAGTTCTATCCTCTCATAACATGTCCAAGCGCAATATTAACAAACGTAACCTTACTTAACCCAACGTGCCGAGACCACTGCTGCAGGCCTGCCCAAAGCCCAGCAGAAAATACCAAAGCAAAGTAGCGCGAAGGAAGCCAGAAAATAGCAGTGTATGGCACAAAAGTCAACGATATCCTAACGTAACCTGGCATAAACGAAACTGTCCAAACGTGGAGTAACTAAACGTAACAAACCGAGACCGCTGTTGCTGTCCTCTCCAGAGCCAAGTAGAACATACTGGATCGCAGTGGGGCGCAGATAACTATTGAATAGCAGTGTATAGCACAAAAGCCAGGGCCATCCTAAACAAACGTAAACAAACGTAACATAACCAATCGTAACCTAACTCAAGCGAACGTGCCGAGACCACTATTTCCGGCCTCGCCAGAGCCAAGCAGAGCATATTATATCATCGTAGAGCACAGAAATCCACCGAATAGCAGTTTATAGCACAAAAGTCGATGTTACCCGCTCCTAACCCAACTAACCGCAACGTTACCAAACGCAACCGGACTCAACATCACGCGCCGAGGACCATGTTTCTGGCTTCAACGGAGCCAAACAGTACATACTGGAGCAGAGTGGAGAGAGAAAATGAACCAAATAGCGGAGTTCAGCACAAAAGTCAAAGCAACCATGTCCTTACCTAACCAACCGTAACATAGCCGAACATAAACTAACCCAACATAACGTGCCGCGACCACTATGACTGGCAACCCTGGAGCCGAGCAGAACATTGTAGAGGAGAGTAGCGCTCAAAAATGCGCAGGATCGTGGTGTATGGCACAAATGTCATAGCTACCCTATCCTAGGGTAGCAAATCGTGACATAATCAAACGTAACCTAACACTGCGCATCGGGGCACGACCGCTATTACTGGCCACCCCAGAGTTGAGCAGAGTGGAGTGGAGCAATGAAGAGCGCAGAAATCCATCGAATAGCGGTGTACAGCACAAAATGCTAGGTTACACTATCCTAACATAGCCAGGCGCAACAAACTATACGTGACGTGGCTCAACCTAACGCACCTAGACAGCTAATGCTGACCTTTCAAGCGCCGAGCAGAATAAGCTAGTGCACAGTATAGCGCAGAAGTCCGCCGCATGGAAGTGTAAGGCACAAAAGTGATGACTATCCTTACATAAACTGACCTAACCCAACCTAACCAAACGAGATAACACAAACTAACACGTCTGGTCCACTATTGCTGGCCTCCACGACGCCAAGCGGAACATATTAGAGGAGAGTAGCGCGCAGATGTCCAGCGTACGACAATGTATAGCAGAGAAGTCAAAGCTATCCTAACCCAACCCAGACTAACCTAAGCAAACCAAACCTAACGCAAGGGCACCTAAAGTTCCGAGAGGACTATTTCTGGCATCACAGAGCCAAGCAGAATATGCTAGTGCACAATGGTTCCCAGAAGCCCACAGCATAGCCGTGCTGAGCACAAAAGTCAAAGATATCTAAACCTCACCCAACCCAATCTAACCTAAGCAAACGTAATCTAGCACAACCTAACGTGCCGCGACCACTATTTTTGGCCTCTCCTGAGCAAAGAGGAGCATATTAATTCGCAGTAGAGTGCAGAAATTCGCCGAACAGCAGTGTATACACAAAAGTGAAGACTGCCCTAGTCTATATTAACCAAACATAGCATAACGAAGCGTAACATGACTCAACCGAACGTGCCTATACCGCTATTGCTGATATCCCCAGAGCCAAGCTGAATATACCAGACCACAGTAGAGCGCCGAAATCCATAGAACCGAGGGGTACAGCAGAAAAGTCGAAGCTATCCGAACTTAACCCAAACCAACATAACAAATCCAAACGAAGCCAAACTGTAGCTGAGGTGCCGAGAAAACTATGCCTGTCCTCCTCAAAGTTTGGCACGGAATAGTAGAGCTATCTAGAGTGTAGAAATCCACCGAAAAGCTGTGCATGGCAAAAAAGTCAGAGCTATCCCTTCATAAACTACCCTAACTTAATATAATATAAGGTAACGTAAGTTTACCTTACCCGCCGAGACCACCATTGCGGGCTTCCACACAGCCAAGCAGGATATACTAGAGCAAAGTAGAGAGCAGAAAGACTACAAATAGCGGAGTACAGCACAAAAGTGGAAGCCATCTTATCCAAATGTAGACTAACATAGCATAAACGAACGTAAGATAAAAAAACATATCGTGATGCGACCGCTATTGCTGACCTCCCCTGAGCCGAGCAGGGAATATTAGAGCAACGTAGTCCGCAGATGTCCACAGAATAGCAGTGTACAGCATAAAATGGAAGCTACCATGTAACCAAGCGTAACATAACCAAACGTAACATAAATCTACATAACATTCAGCAACCGATATTGCTGTCATCCCCGGAGACGAGCAGAGCATAGTTGAGCACAGTAGAGCGCAGAAATGCACCGAATAGCAGTGTATAGCGCAAAAGACAACTCTGACCTCTCATAACCTATCCAAACGAAATACCAATAAACGTAATCTAACTTAAACTAACGTGCCGCGAACACTCACGCATGTCTCCACGGAGCAAAGCAGAATATACAAGAGCAAAGTAGGGCGCAGAGAGCCAACACATAGCAGGGTATAGCACAAGTGTCAAACGAAACCTAACAAAACATCACGTCACCGAAATTAACCAAACGTAGGATATCTATTCCTAAACAGCCGAGACATCCATCGATGTCCTCCCCAGAGACAAGTAGAACATGTTAGAGCATAGTGGTGCGAAGGAATCTATCGAGAAGCAGAGTATAGCACAAAAACCATATCTACCCTGGCCTAACGTAATCAAACGTAACATGACTAAACGGAACCTAACCCGACCTAACGTGTCTAGACCGCCATTGCTGACACCCACAGAGCCAACCACAATATACTAGAACACAGTACAGGGCAGAAATACGCCGCATTGCAGTTCAAGGCACATAAGTCGAAGAAGTCATAATCTAACCTAACCAAACGTAGCCTAACTAAGCGTAACTCGCCGATACTACCATTGCTGGCACCACAAGAGCCTAGCTGAACATATTAGGGCACAGGCGAATGCAGAAATCCGCCGAATAGCATTGTACACAGCAAAAGTGATAGCTAGCCCCTGCCATGCTATCCAATCGTAACGCAAACAAACGTAACCTTACTCCACCTAACGCAACGGACCGCCATCACTGACATCGCGAGAGCCAAGCAGAATCTACTAGAGCACAGAAGAGCGCAGAAATCTACCGCCTTTCAGTCTACAGCACAAAAGTCAAATACAGCCTATCCTAACCCATACGAACCTAACCTAACCATTCGTAACACAACACCACCTAACGCGCAGCGACCACTGTTTTTGCCCTCCCAAGAGCAAAGCAGAGCACATTACATCACAGTAGAGCGCAGAAATCCACCGAACGCTAGAGTATAACACACAAGTCAAGGCTATCCTTGCCTAACCTAACCAAACTTAGCATAACGAAACGCCACGTAACTCCACCTAACAGCACAACACCACTATTGCTGACCTCTCCAGAGCCAAGCAGAGTATACTACAGCACAGTAGATCGCAAACATCCGCGGCGTTGAGTGTGTAGCGCAGAAGTCAAAGATATCCAAACCTAACCTGGAAAAACCTAACCCAGCCAAACGTCGCATTGCCCAGTGTAACGTGCCAAGACAACCATTGCTGTCTTTCGCTGAGCCAAGCTTTACACATCAGACCAATGCGGAACGCCGAAATCCACCGAATGGCAGTGTGTAGCGTAAATGGCATAGCTACCCTCTCCTAACATATCCAACCATTACATACCTAAACGTAACCTAACTAAACCTCACTTGCAGCGACCACTATTGCCTGCCCCAGCAGAAACGGAGAGTGTGTTGTAGAGCACTGTAGGTCTCAGGAATCCACCGAATAACGGTCTATGCCGAGAAAGCCAAAGCTATCCAAGCCTTGCCCTAACAAACGTAACCTAACCGAACATAACGCAACTCTGCCTAACGTGCCGAGACCACCATTTCTGGCGTCCCCAGAGACAAGGAGATCATATTAGGGCACAGTGAAGCGCAGAAGTTCATGGAATAGCTGCATATAACACAAAATTCAATGCTATGTTCTTCTGCCCCAACCAAACGCAACATAACCAAACCAAGCCACAATCACACTAACGTGTCTGGACAATTATTACTAGCTTCCACAGAGTAGAGCAGAGCAGAGTAGAGCAACATAGAACGTAGAAATATGACGAAGAGTGGCGTACAGCACAAAAGTCGCAGCGACCATATGCTAACCTCTCCAAACTTAATACTGCTAAACGCAATTTAACTTAACCGAACGTGCCAATACCATTATTGAAGGATTCCTCAGTGCCAAGTAGATTATGCCAGGGCACTGCAGAGCGCTGAAAGCCTCCAAAGATCATAGAATAACACAAACGCCAAGGATATCCTAACCGCACCTGACCAAACGTTACCTAACCAAACGCAGACTAACTGAACCTAACGGGACGAGACCATTATTGCTGGCCTCCACAGTTCCAAGCAGAGCATACCAGAGCACAGTAGAGCGCGGAATTCCTCCGAATAGCAGTGTATAGCACAAAAGT
>NW_016909431.1:113948-146560 GCF_001483705.2 Eufriesea mexicana
GAGCCAACCACAATATACTAGAACACAGTACAGGGCAGAAATACGCCGCAATGCAGTGCAAGGCACATAAGTCGAAGAAGTCATAATCTAACCTAACCAAACGTAGCCTAACTAAGCGTAACTCGCCGATACTACCATTGCTGGCACCACAAGAGCCTAGCTGAACATATTAGGGCACAGGCGAATGCAGAAATCCGCCGAATAGCATTGTACAGAGCAAAAGTGATAGCTAGCCCCTGCCAAGCTATCCAATCGTAACGCAAACAAACGTAACCTTACTCCACCTAACGCAACGGACCGCCATCACTGACATCGCGAGAGCCAAGCAGAATCTACTAGAGCACAGAAGAGCGCAGAAATCTACCGCCTTTCAGTCTACAGCACAAAAGTCAAATACAGCCTATCCTAACCCATACGAACCTAACCTAACCATTCGTAACACAACACCACCTAACGCGCAGCGACCACTGTTTTTGCCCTCCCAAGAGCAAAGCAGAGCACATTACATCACAGTAGAGCGCAGAAATCCACCGAACGCTAGAGTATAACACACAAGTCAAGGCTATCCTTGCCTAACCTAACCAAACTTAGCATAACGAAACGCCACGTAACTCCACCTAACAGCACAACACCACTATTGCTGACCTCTCCAGAGCCAAGCAGAGTATACTACAGCACAGTAGATCGCAAACATCCGCGGCGTTGAGTGTGTAGCGCAGAAGTCAAAGATATCCAAACCTAACCTGGAAAAACCTAACCCAGCCAAACGTCGCATTGCCCAGTGTAACGTGCCAAGACAACCATTGCTGTCTTTCGCTGAGCCAAGCTTTACACATCAGACCAATGCGGAACGCCGAAATCCACCGAATGGCAGTGTGTAGCGTAAATGGCATAGCTACCCTCTCCTAACATATCCAACCATTACATACCTAAACGTAACCTAACTAAACCTCACTTGCAGCGACCACTATTGCCTGCCCCAGCAGAAACGGAGAGTGTGTTGTAGAGCACTGTAGGTCTCAGGAATCCACCGAATAACGGTCTATGCCGAGAAAGCCAAAGCTATCCAAGCCTTGCCCTAACAAACGTAACCTAACCGAACATAACGCAACTCTGCCTAACGTGCCGAGACCACCATTTCTGGCGTCCCCAGAGACAAGGAGATCATATTAGGGCACAGTGAAGCGCAGAAGTTCATGGAATAGCTGCATATAACACAAAATTCAATGCTATGTTCTTCTGCCCCAACCAAACGCAACATAACCAAACCAAGCCACAATCACACTAACGTGTCTGGACAATTATTACTAGCTTCCACAGAGTAGAGCAGAGCAGAGTAGAGCAACATAGAACGTAGAAATATGACGAAGAGTGGCGTACAGCACAAAAGTCGCAGCGACCATATGCTAACCTCTCCAAACTTAATACTGCTAAACGCAATTTAACTTAACCGAACGTGCCAATACCATTATTGAAGGATTCCTCAGTGCCAAGTAGATTATGCCAGGGCACTGCAGAGCGCTGAAAGCCTCCAAAGATCATAGAATAACACAAACGCCAAGGATATCCTAACCGCACCTGACCAAACGTTACCTACCCAAACGCAGACTAACTGAACCTAACGGGACGAGACCATTATTGCTGGCCTCCACAGTTCCAAGCAGAGCATACCAGAGCACAGTAGAGCGCGGAATTCCTCCGAATAGCAGTGTATAGCACAAAAGTCAGAACTATCCTTCCAAACGTATCAAAACCTAACATTACCACACGTAACATGACACAACGTGACGTGCCACGACGACTATTGCTGGCCTCACGGGTGCCAAGCATAGTTCAGCAGAGCAATATCGGGCGTAAGAATCGACCGAGTAGCAGCGTACAGCACAAGAGGCAAAGCAATCCTGACCAAACATAGCCAAACCTACCCTAACCTACCCTAACCAAACGTAACACACCTTAACCTATCGTGCCGCGGCCACAATTGGTGGCGTCCACAGAGACGAGCAGAATGTGATAGAGCAGAGTAGATCGCAGAAGTACACCGAGTAACAGCGTATAGCACAAAGGTCGAAGCTACCCTCTCCGAACCTAACCAATCGACACATACACGAAAGTAACCTGACTCAACCTAGCATGCAGCGACCACTATTGCTGGCCTCCCCGGAGTCGAGGAGAGAATAGTTGGTCACACTAGAGCGTAGAATTCCACCAAATATCCGTCTATGCCAGCAAAGTAGAAGCTATTCAAGCCTAACCCAAACGAACATAGCACATCTGAACGTAACCTAACCCAACCTAACGAGCCGAGACAACTGTTGCTGGACTGATCAGAGCCAATCGGACCATATTATTGGAGAGGATAGTGCCGAAAACCTCAGAATCGCATGGTGCAGCAGAAAAGTCAAAGCTGCCCAAACCGGACCAAAACAAACCTAACCCAACCAAACGTAACCTAACACATCCTGACGTGCCGAGACCAATATTCATGTCCCCCGCAGAGCCAAGCAGAATATGTTACAGCGGAGTAGAGTGCAGAAATGGACCGCACTGCACTGAGTTGCACAGAAGTCTATGATATCCTGACCAAACCTATTCCAACCTAGCGCGACCGAGCGTAACAATTCAACCTAGCGCACCTTGATCGTCATTGCTGACAATCCCCGGGGACAATCAGAAAATACCGGAGCACAGTAGAGCGTAGAAATCCGCCGCATTGCAGTGTAAAGCACAAAAGTTAATGCCATCGTGACCAATCCGAAACTAACCGAACCTAGACAAACGAAACGTGCCTCAACCCATCGAGCCACGACCACTATTGGTGTCCTCACCTTAGGCGAGCAGAACTTACAAGATCACAGTAGAACGCACAAATTCACCGAATAGATGTGTATAGCGCAAAAGGCAAAGATTGGCCACCCTGGCCAAACATTGCCCAACATAACCGAATCGGACGTAACATGACCCTACTTAACGCGCCGCGACCAATATTGCTGACGTCCCCAGAGGCATGCAGTACATGAAAGAGTACAGTAGAGCGCAGAAGGCCACCGTATAGCAGTGTACAGCACAAAAGTCGAAGACAACCTAACCAAATGTGTCCCAGCCTAACCTAGACACACGTACACTCACTAAACCTAATGAGCCGAGGCCACTATTGCTGGCCTCCAGGGAGCCAGGCATATCATATTAGAGCAGAGTAGGTCGCAAGAAATCACCTAATGGAAGTGTATAGCGCAAAAGTTAAAGCCATCCTAACCAAACTCAACCGACCCTAGCCAAACCAAACGTACTCTAACACAACCTATCGTGGATCACCGCTATTGCTGGCCTCCGCGGAGTCGAGCACAGTGATGTAGAGCAACGTAGAGCGCAGAAATCTACCGAATAGCAGCGTTTACCTCAAAAGTCGAAGTCACCCTATCCTAACCAAACAAAACGTAACATAACAGAACATAGCCTAAGTAAGCGTTGCGTCCCGAGAACACAAATGCTTTCCTCCGCAGAGCCAAGCAAAACTCACTAGAGCACCGCAGAGCGCAGTAACACAACGAATGGCAGCGTACAGCACAAAAGCCAAAGCCATCTTTACAGAACCCAACCATCCCTAACCCAAACAACAGTAGTATAGCTAAACGTAACGAGCCCGCAAAACTATTCCTGTGCTCCCCAGAAACGAGCAGAACACATTAGAGCACGCTAGAGTGCAGAAATCCACCGAATGGCAGTATATAGCACAATAGTCAAAGTCGTCCTAGCCAAACACGACATAACCTAAACTGACCATACGTAACTTAACCTATCTTGCTACGACCACTATTACTGGCCTCCCGAGAATCGAGCAGAGTATAGTAGAGCAATGTAGGGCGCAGAAATCCACCGAATGACAATGTACAGCGCAAAGTCAGTGTTATCCTTTCCTAACCTAACCAAACCTACCATAAACGAACGTACCCTAACACAGCATAACGTGCCTAGACCACTATTGCAGGCCTCCCCATCGCCAACCATAGTATGTTAGAGGAGAGTAGACCGCAGAAGTCCATAGCACGGCTGTGTATAGCACAAAAGTCAAAGCCATCCTAACCAAACCTAACCAAGCTTAACCTAACCAAACGTAGCATATCTCAGACTATCGTACCACGTCCACTATTGCCGTCAACCACACATTCGAGCAGAGCATACTACAGCAAAGTAGAAAGCAGAAATCCGCCGAATATCAGTGTACAGCGCAAAAGTCAAAGCTATCCTCTCCTACCCTAGCCGAACTTAACATAACCAACCGTAATATAACACAGCGTAACGTGCCGAGGTCACCATAGCTGGCCTCCGCCGAGCCGAGCAGGACATACTGGACCACAGCAGAGGGCAGAAGCTCACCGTATGGCAGAGTGCAGCGCAAAAGTCAAAGCTGTCATGCCCTAACCTAACGATACGCAACAAAACCAAGCGTACCATAACTCAAACTAACGTGCCGAGACTACATCTTCTGGACACCGAAGAGCCTAGCAGAATACACTGGAGCACTGTAGAACGCAGAAATCAAGCGCATTGCAGCTCACATCACAAAAGTGAAGGATATCCTGTCCGAACCTAACCTAACCTGACCTAACCGAACGTAACTTAACCTGACCTATCGTGCCGCCACGGCTATTGCTGGCGTCCCCAAAGACAAGCAGAATATGATAGATCACTGTAGAACGCAGAAGTCCATACAATGTCAGTGTTGCGCACAAGAGTCAATGGTAACGTTACGTAAGCCAGCGATACCTAACACAACCAAATGTAATCTAACTCAACCTGCGTGTCGCAACCAGTACTGCTGGTCTCCACAGAGCCAGTCAGAGCATAATATGGGAATGTAGAGCGCAGAAATCCATAGAATCGCAGTGTGTTGCAGAGAAGTCTAAGCTATCCAAACCCAACCGATGCCAACCTAACCTAGCCAAACGTAGCCTAGCTGAACCTAACGTACCGGGACCACCATATCTGGCCTCCACAGAGCCAAGCAGTGCATACTAGATCACAGTAGAGTGCAGAAATACGCCGAATTGTAGTGTACAGCATATAAGTCTGATTTATCCTATCCTAACCTAACCAAACGAAACCTAACACAACCTAACGTGCCGAGACCACTATTGCTGGCACCCGCAGGTCCGAGCAGAATATGCTAGAGCACAGTAAAGCGTAGAAATCGACCGCATTGCTGTGCATAGCACAAAAGACGAAGGCAACCTGACCAAACATAATCTAACCTAACCTAACCAAACGTAACTTGCCGCTATCACTATTATGTTACACTTGCGAGGTAAGGTTAGGTATAGTTCGATCATGATAGCAATGACCTTCATATATACACTGTGTTTCTATGGATTTCCGAAATCTTCTCTCCCCTAATCTGTGCTGCTCGGCTCTGGAGTGGTCAGCAGTAGCGGTCAAGGCACGATAGGTTGAGTCAGTTTGCGTTTGGCTATGTTACGCATTGTTATGTTAGAACAGTATAGCACTGACTTCTTTGCTACGCGCTGCTATTCGAAGAGCTTCTGCTCCCTGCTGTGCTCTAATATACTCTACTTGTCTCTAGGGTGGTCAGAAATTGTGGTCTCGGCACGTTAGGGTTGTTTTCGGTTACGTTTGGTTAGTTGAGGTTGCGCTATATTCGGTTAGGACAGCTTTGACTTTCGTGCTATACACCGTTACTCGGCCGTTTCCTGCGCTCGAATGTTCTCTACAACATTCTGTTTGGCCCTGTGGAGGCCAGCAGCTGTTGTCTCGGCACGTTGGTTTTAGCAATGATACGTTTGGTGATGAGATGGTTTGTTAAGTAAGGATAGAGTAGTTTTGACTTTCTTGCTGTACACTGATATTTGGTGGATTCCTGCGTTCCTCTATGCTCTAGTACGTTCTGCTCGGCTCTGGGGAGGCCAGAAATTGTGGTCTCGGCACGTTAGGTTCAGGTATGTTACGCTTATTACGTTACGTTTGGCTATGTTAGTATAAGACAGCAACAACCTTTGTGCTATACACAGCTATTCGGTGGATTTCTGCGTTCTACTGTCCTCTACTACATTCTGCTTGGCGCTGGTGCGGTCGGCAATAGTGGCCGCGGCACGTTATGTTGAGATATGTTACGTTTGGTTAGATTACGTTGGTTTGGATTAGGTTTGGGTAACTTTGACTTTCCCCTTATACGTTGTTGTTGTATGGATTTCTGCGCTCTGCTCTCCTCTAGTATGTTCTGCTCGGCTCTGGGGAGGCCAGCAATTATGGTCCCAGCACGTTACGTTGAGTTAGGCTGCGTTTGTTTAGGTTACGTTCGTTCAGGCTATTGTAGCATATCTTTGACTTTTGTGATATAAACAGCAATGCGTTGGATTTGTGGGCTTTACTGTGCTCTCCTATATTCGGCTCTACCCTGGGGAGGCCAGAAACAGCTGTCCCGGAACGATGGGTAAAGTTATGTAACGTTTGGTGATGTGAAGGCTGGTTTTGTTGGTATAGGATGTTTCCGACACTTGCGCGGTACACTGCTATTGGGTGCGTTTCTGCATTCTAATATGCTCTAGTTTGACCTGTTTGTTCCTGGGGAGGCCAACAATTCCGATCTCGTCTCGTCAGTTTGGGATAGGATACGTTTGGATACGTTACGTTTGGCTACGGAAGGATAGGATAGATTTAACCTTTGTGGTCTACACTGCTATTCGGTGGACTTCCGTGCCCTACTCCCCTGTAATATGTTCTTCTGGGCTCTGGAGATGCCAGGAATGGTGATCTCAGCACGTTACGCTGTGTTATATTACGGTTGGTTATGTTAAGTTTGGCTAGGGTAGGAGAGGATAGCTTTAACTTTTGCGGTATACACTGATATTCGGCGGATTTCTGCTTTCTACTTTGCTATAATATGCTCTGCTCGAGTGTGGGGTTAACGGCAACAGTGGATGTGGCACGATAGTCTGAGTTATGTTACGTTTGGTTAGGTTAAGCTTGGTTAGGTTTGGTTAGGATTGCTTTGACTTTTGAGCTATACATAGCTGTGCCATAGACTTCTGCGGTCTACTCTCCTCTAACATACTATGCTTGGCGCTGGGGAGGCCGGCGATAGTGTCTTCGGCACTTTAAGTTGGGTGCGGTCGTCGGACGTATCCGACTATGTTACGTATGGTTAGCTTGGGATAGGGTGACCATGACTTTTGTGCTATACACTGCGATTCTTTGGAATTATGCGCTCTTCTCTCCTCTAATGTTTTTTGCTTGGCTCTGGGGTGGGCAGCTATAGAGGTCTCGCAACTTAAAGCTGTGTTGTGTCACGTTTGGTTAGGTTACGTTTGAATAGTTTAGAATGGCACTGCTATTGCTATTGTGTTGAACACAGCTATTCTGTGGTTTCTGCAATCAACTCTGCTCTAGCTTGTTCTGCTTCACCCTGTGGAGGCGAACAGTTGTGGCCTCGGCACATTATGTTGAAGTAGGTGCCTATGTTTACGTTACGTTTGGTGCGGTTAAGAAAGATGGCTCTGGCTTCCGTGCTTTACACTGCCTTCGGCGGATTTCTGCGCCCTACTGTGCTCGAATATGTTCTGCATGGCTCCGTGGATGCCAGCAATAGTGCACCCGTTAAGTTTTGTTTAGTTAAGCTACGTTTGATATGGTTAGGTAAGGTTAGACTTGGTTATCGTTGCTCTGACTTTTGTGATACACGCTTCCTTTCGGCGCCTTTCTGCACTCTGCATAGCTTTACTGCACCCTGCCCGACTATGGGTTGTTCAGCATCGGGACCGTGGCACGTTACTTTGTGCTACGTTACGCATGCTTATGTTAAGGGGAAGCCAGCAATCGTGGTCGCGGCACGTGACTTTGAGTTATGTGACGTTTGGCTAGGTTATGCTAGCTTGGGTCAGGTATGGACAGCGTCGGCTTTTCGCTGCACACTGCTTGTCTCTGGTGACGCCGGGAATAGAGGTCGCGGCACCTTAGGTTTAGTTATGTTACGTTTTGGTTAGGTTGGGTTTGGCTATGGAATATCGCCGACATTGTGCTATACTCCGATATTCTGTGGATTTCTGTGCCCTAATATTTTCTGCTTGGATCTGGGGTGGCCAGCAGTTGTGGTCTCTGTAAGTTAGGTTTAGTTACGCTGCGTTCGGTTACGTTAAGTTTGGACACGTTAGGCTAGGATATATTTGACTTTTGCACTATACACAGGAGTGCTGTAGACAACAGTACACTACTGTGGTCTATTATTCTCCGCTTCCCTCTGAGGACTGCAGCAATAGTGGTCTCCGCACGTTAGATTCTGTCATGTTATGTTCGGGCATGTTACGCTTCGTTAGGTTAAGACAGGATATCTGCGATTTTGGGCTATGCACTGCTATTCGGATTATTCCTGCTCCATACGTTGCTCCACTATACTCCGCTCGCACCTCGGACGGCCATCCTGACGCGTTACGTTGAGTTAGGTTACGTTAGGTTAGGTTAAGTTTGGATAGGTTTGGTTAGGACAACTTTTGCTTTCGTGCTATACACAGCTATTCGGCTGATGTCTGCTTTCAAGTGTGCTGCGACATGTTCTGCTTGGTTCAGTGGTGACCAGTAAGGGTGGCCTCAGCACGTATGTGTGAGTTATGTTGCGTTCCGTTAGGTTCGGTTGGGAAGGTTTGGCCAGGATTTCTTCGACTTTTGAGCTATACACTGCTATTCGGTGGATTTGTGCGCCGTACATTGGTCTACTATACTCTGAGCGACTCTGGGGAGGAGAGCAATGGTGGTAGTGGCACGCAAGGTCAAGTTAGGTTATGTTTTGTTAGGTTACATCAGGCTACGTTTGGTTAGAATTACCTTGATTTTCGTGCTATGCACTCTTATTCGGTGGATTTCAGTGATCTACTGTGCTGTACTACATTCTGCCTTTCTCTGAGGCGTCTAGGAGCACTGGCCGCAGCACGCTATTCGGAGCATTGCTACGTACGGTTAGGCTTGTTTAGATAAGGTTAGGTTAGGATATCTTGGCCTTTTTTTCCCTTCACTGAAATGCGGTTGATCTGTGCGCGCTGCTGTGCTCTAGTACACCCTGCTTGGCTTTGGGGAGGCCAGAGGCAGAGGTCACGGCACGTTATTTCGAGTCATAATACATTCGCTGGGGTTAGGTTTGGTTAGGTTCGGTTAGGATATCTACGGCATTCGCGCTATTCACTGCATTGCGGTGGGCTTCTGCGTCCCACTGTGCTATGGCTCATTCTGCTTGTCTCTGTGGGGGCCAGAAATGGTGATCTCGACATGTTACGTTGTGTAATGCTACGTTCTGATATGTTATGTTTAGCTAGGTTAGGATTGGTTACGTTGCACTTTGTGCTATTCGCTGCTGTTCGTTGGACTTCTGCGCTTCAATGGAGGTCGCTGCAGGTTAGATCGAGGTAGTCTGCGTTTGGTTGGGTTATGTTAGTTTGGGTTAGGTTTGGATATCTTAGGGTTTTCTGCCCTTCACTGCGATTCTACGGATTGCTGCGCTCTACTCTCCTCTATTATATTCTGTTTGGTTCTGGGGAGGCAAGCAGAAGTGGTCGCGGCCCGATGCCTCTGGTTATGCTACGTTCCGACATTTTGCGTTCGGTAGATTAGGGTGGGGCAACTTTGACTTTTGTGCTATATAGCTTTATTCGTTGCGTTTCTACACTCTACTCTACTCTAGTTCGTTCTTCTTGGCTCTGTAGATGCCAGAAATTAAGGTCTCGGCAAGCTAGTATGAGTTATGTTCCGATTGGCTTGGTTAGGTTATGATAGGTTTTGGTTATGATAGTTTAGGCTTTTGGCTATACACTGCTATTCGGTGGACTCCTACGATATACTCCGCTCTAGTACGTTCAGCCTGACTCTGGGGATGCCAGCAGCAGTGGTCTCGGCACGCTATGTTGAGGTACGTTATGTTTGGTTACGATGCGCTTGGCTAGGATAGGACACGATTGCTTTGACTTTTGTGCTATGCACTGCTATTCGGCTTATTTCTGCGCCCTCATGTGCCCTAATATCATCTGCTTGGGTGTGTGGGTGCCAGCAATGGTGGCCTCGGCAGGTTACGTTCAGTTAGGTTACGTGTGGCTTGGCTAGGTTAGGTTAGGCGTGGCTGGGGTTACTTTATCTATTGTGCTATGCGCTGCTATTCCGCGGCTTCCTGCGCCCCACATTGCTCTACTGTACCGAGCTCGAGTCTGGGTAGGCCAGCATAGTTCTCGTCGCTAGTTGCGTTGTGTTAGGCTGCGTTTGGGTAGGCTGGGTTGGGCAATGTTTGTTTGTGATAGCATCGACCTTCGTGCTTTATACTGTTCTACGGCGGATTTCTGCGCTTTGCCCTCCTCTAGCAATTTCTGCTATGCTCCTGGGACGCCAGCAATCGTGGCCGAGGCCAGTTAGTAGAACTAGGTTACGTTCGTCTAAGTTGTGCGACCTTGGGTTAGGTTTGGACAGCTTTGACTATTGCGGTACACACTGTCATTCGATGGACCTCTGGGCTCTAATGTGCTCCATCTTTCTCTGCTTTCCTCTTGGGACGCCAGCAATAGAGTTTGCGGCACCTTTGATTGAGTCACTTCACGTTTGGTTAGGCTATGCTTGGCTAGTGTTGGTTGGGATAGCTTCGACGTTTGTGCTATACACTGCTATTCGGTGGATTTCTGCAATCTACTGTGCTCTAGTATGTTCTGCATGGCTATGGAGAGACCAGCAGTAGTGGTCTCGGGAGGTCATGTTGAGCTACGTTACGTTCGGTTAGGCTAAGTTACGTTAGCTTGGGTTTGGATTGGTGCGTCTTTTGTGCTGCACAAAGCTATTCTAGGGATTCCTACGCTGTACGGTGCTCCATCATATTCAGCACGTCTCTGTGGACGCCAGCAATTGATGTCGCGGTATGTTATGTTGAGCCACGTCACGGCCTCTTATGCCATGTCAGGTTAGCTTTGTATGCATAGCTACGGCTTTTGTGTTGTACACCGCTATTTGGCCTATTTCTGCTATCTACATTGCACTAGTACATTCTGCTTTGCTCTGGGGACGCCAGAAACAGTTGTCTTGCCACGTCAGCTCGAGTTAGATTAGGTTTTGATATGTTAGGTTCGTTTAGGTTAGGTTAGTGTAGCTCCGACTTTTCTACTGTGCACCGCTAACCTATGCATTTCTGCGACCTATCTTCCTCTAATATTTTCTCCATGTCTCTTCAGACGCAAGCAATAATGGCCGCGGCACATTTTGTTGAGCTATGTTACGTTCGGTATTTTTAGGCTACTTTAGGTTAGGCGCGGGTAGCCTTCACTTTTCTGCTATACACTGCTATTCCCTGTGTCTATGCGCACTGCTCTTGTATAATATGTTCTTCTTGGCCCCAGTTACGCCAGAAATACTGGTCGCCTCACGTTAAGTTTCGTTTGGTTACGTTTGGTTATACTTGGTTTCGTCGTGTTAGGTTAGGATAGCTTTGACTTTTTGCTGCACACAGCTATCATATGGTTCTCTGCGCTTCCCTGTGCTCTACAATGTTTTGCATGTCTTTGTGGACGCCAGAAGTAGTGGTCGCGGCACGTTCGGTTGAGTTGCGTTACGTTCGCTTAGGTTACGTAAGAATAGATTTGGCTAGTGTAGCTTTGACTTTTGCCCTACACTCTGTTGTTCGGCCGATCTCTGCGCTCTGCGTTGCTCTAACACATTCTGCTTCGCTCTGCGAAGGCCAGAAACGGCGGTCTCGGCAGGTTAGGTTGCGTTGGCTTACGGTTCGATAGGTAAGGCTAGCTGTGGTTTGGTTAGGAAAACTTTAACTTTTCTGCAATACACTGCTCTTCTACGGATTTCTGCTCTCCCCTCTCCGCTGATATGTTCTGCTTGGCTCCGATGAGGCTAGAAATGCTGGTCGCGGTACGTTGGGTTTAGTTAGGTGTCTCTTCGGCTGGGATCGGTTGGGTTGTGAAGGTCAGTATAGCTTTGACTTTTGTCCTTTACACTGCTATTCCATGGACTTCTTCGCTCTAATCTCCTGTAGGATGTTCTGCTATGCTCTGGGGACGCCAGCAATTGTGGTCGCGGAGCGTCATATTGGGCTACGTTACGTTTGGTTATGTTAGGTTGTTATAGGTTTGGCTAGTGTAGCTTTGACTTTTGCGCTATACACTGCGATTCGATGGATTTCTACTCTTTGATCTCATCTAATATGTTGTGCATGTCTCTGGGGAGGCCATGAGATGAAGTCGCCTCACGTTAGTTAAGTTAGTTTACCTTTGGTCAAGCTAGGTTAAGTTGGGTTGTGTCAGGGTGGCTTTTCCATTTTTGCTGTAAACTGCTATTCTATGGATTTCTGCGATCCACTGTGCCGTAATACGTTCTGCTTGGCTCATTGTTGGCCCGCAACTGCGGTCTCAGCACGTTAGATTTAGATATGTTCCGTTTGGTTATGATTGGTTAGTATGTGTTAGATTAGGGTAGGTTCGGCTTTTCTTTATGCACTGCTTATCTGTGGCCTTCGCCGATTTACTCTACTCTAATATGTTCTGCATGTCTCTCGGGACACCAGCAATAGTGGTCGCGACACTTTACGATGAGTTATGCTGCGTTCGGAAAGTTCAGGTTAGTTTGTTTTAGGCTAGGGAACCTTTGACTTATCAGCTATACACTGCTATACTGTGGATTCCTGCACTCTGCTCTCCTTTAATATGATCCGCTCGACTTTGGGAAGGCCAGAAATAGTGGTTGACGCACGTTTGGTTGAGTTATGTTTGGTTATTTTAGGATGGGATACTTCAGGAGATGAAGGGATTGACTTTTGTGCTCTAGTACACTCTGCTTGTCTCAGCGTGCCAGCAATTGAGGTCCCGTCACGTTAGGTTGTGTTAAGTTATGTTTGGTTATGTTACGTTTGGCTACGTTTGGATAGGATATTTTGACTTTTGTGCCTAAATTGCTGTTCCGCTAATTTCTATGACATAATGTGCTCTACTACATTCTGCTTGGCTTTGCGAATGCCACGAGCAGAGGTCTCGGAACGTCAAGTTGAGCTATGCTACGTTTGGTTAAGTTAGGTTTCGTCTAGTTAGATTGGCATATATACGGCTTTTGTGCTACTCATTGCAATGCTGTGGATTTCTGCGCCCCACTGTGCTCTAGCACATTCTGCTTGTCCCTGCGGAGGCCAGAAGTTGAGGTCTCGACGCGTTAGGTTGAGCTATTCTACGCATGGTCAGGTAAGGTTACGGTTGGTTAGTATAAGGTAACATCGATTTTCGTGCCATACACTGCCATTCGGTCGATTTCTGCGCTCTACTGTGCTCTACTATTTTCTATTTGGCCCTGGGGAGGCTGGAAGTAGTTGTCGTGGCACGTTATGTTTGGTTACGTTAGGTTAGGTCAAGTTAGGTTAGGATATCTTTGACTCTTGTGCTGTGCACTAGTTTGCAGTGGACATCTGCGGCCCACTATGCATACTCTGCTTGCCTCTGGCGAGGCCGGTAATGGTAGCCTCGACACGTTATATTGGGATGAGCTACGTTTGGTTACGTTAGTTGAGCTTTCGTTAGGTTAGTGTAGCTTCGGCTGTTCTGCAATACGCTGCGCTTCTTTGGATTTCTGCGCTCTACTGTGCACTGTCATATTCAGACGGTACCTGGGCACGCCAGCAATAGAGGTCGCAGAACGTTAGGTTGGGTTACGTTACGTTAGGATAGGTTAGGTTATGTTAGGTTTGGCCGGGATGTCTTTGACCTTTGCCATATGGAATGCAATGCGGTGGATTCCTGCGCTCTACTGTGCTCCTGTATTTTCTGCTTGGCTTTGCGGAGGCCAGCAATAGTGTTCTAGGCAGGTTCGGTTGTGTTACGCTACGTTCGGCTATGTTACGCTTGGTTACGTTAGGAGAGGGTACCTTTGATTATTGCGCTATGCACAGCGATTCTATGGGTTTCTGCGCTCTACTCTACTCTAATATGCTCTTCTTCGCTGTGGCGAGGCTAGGAGTAGTGGTCGAGGCACGTTACGTTTGGTTATGCTACGTTAGGTCAGGTTACGTTAGGTCAGGTTAGGTTTTGGTATCTTCCACTCTTGTGCCTTTGACTACAATGCTGTCTGTGTCTACGGACTACTGTACTCTAGGACATACCGCTAGTCCCTGTGCTGGCCCGCAATAGTGGATTCGGTGTGATAGATTAAGTTTTTCTGCGTTTGCTTATGTTACGTTTTGTGAGGTTAGGATGTGATAGCTTGGACTCCGTGCTCTGCACTGCTATCCTGCGATTCCTGCGCTCTACTGTGTCCGAATATCATCTGCTTGGCTCTGGAGAGGTCAGCAATAGTGGTCTCTGCGCGTTAGATTTGGTTGGGCAACGTTTGTTTATGCCATGCTCGGTCAGGTTGGGATGGAGTACCGTAGGCTCCTGCGCCATACACAGATATTCGGTATATTTCTGCGCTCTACTTTGCTCTAATACGTCCTGCTTGGCTCTGGGGTGGCCAGTAAGGTAGGTCTCGGCTGGTTAGGTTGAATTATGTTACGTTTTGTTAGGTTAGGTTGGAAAGTTTGGTCAGGACTTCTATGCCTTTTGTGCTGTACACTTCCATTCGGTGTATTTGTGCCCTCCACATTGCTCTACTCTGCTCTGATCCACTTTGGGGAGGCGAGCGACTGTGGGCGAGGCACGTTGGGTTGAGCTATGTTATGCTTGGATAGGTTAGGTTAGGTTAAGTTCGGTAAGGCTTCCTTTGACTTTCGTGCTATACGCTCCATTTCGGTGGATGTCTGTGATCTGCGGCGCTCAACCATATCCTGCTTCGCGCTGGGGATGCTAGAAGCAGTGTTCGGAACATATTATGTTGAGTTATGCCACGCTTGGTTAGGTTAAGTTATGTCAGGTTAGGTTAGGATATCATCGACTTTTGCACTATACACTGCTAGTCGGTTGGTTTCTGCGGTCTAGATTGCCCTACTATACTCTGACCGATCGAGGGGAGCCGAGCAATAATAGCCGTGGCTCGTTATGTTAAGTTATATTACGTTCGTTTAGGTTAGGTTAGGCTATGTTTGGTGAGGATAGCTTCGACTATCGAGCTATACACTGTTGTTCGGTGGATTTCTGCGCTCGACAGCGCTCTACTATATTCTGCCCAACACTGCAGATGCCAGCAACGATGGCGGCGGTACGATAGGTTTATATATGTTACGTTCAAATATGTTAATGTTGTATACATTAGGATAGGATGGCTTTGACCTTTGTGCTGTACACAGCTACACCGTTGATTTCTGCGCTCTAGTGTGCTGTATCATATTCTGCCTGTACCTGGGTGGCCGCCAATAGTGTTCTCGTCATGTTAGGTTGAGTTATGTTACGTTTGTATGTGTCACGTTTGGTTGGGTTCGGATAGGCTACTTCGACTTTTGTGCCTTACACTGCTATAAGGCGAATTACTGTGACCTACTGTGCTCTTTTACATTCTGCTTGGCTCTGTGGAGGCCAGGGGCAGAGGTCACGGAACGTTATTTTGAGTCATACTACGTTCGTTGTGGTAAAGTTGGTTAGGTTCGGTTAGGATATCTACGGCTTTTGCGCCACTCACTGCAGTGCGTTGGGTTTCTGCGCCCCACTGTGCTATAGTACACTCTGCTTGTCTCTGAAGAGGCCAGCAATGGCGATCTTGCCGTGATAGGCTGCGTTAGGCTACGTTCTGATATGTTACGTTCGGCTTGGCTAGGACTGGTTACCTAGACTTTTGAACTAATCGCTGCTGTTCGTTGGGCTTTTGCGCGTTAATGTAGGTCGCTGCACGTTAGGTAGAGTTAGTCTGCGTTTGGTTCGGCTATGTTAGTTTGGGTTAGGTTCGGATAGCTTGGACTTTTCTGCTCCTCACTGAGATTCTACGGCTTGCTGCGCTCTACTCTCCTCTTTTATATTCTGCTTGGTTCTTGGGAGGCAAGCAGTAATGATCGCGGCGCGATGACTCTGGTTATGTTACGTTCCGCTATGTTACGGTCGGTTAGGTTAGGGTGGGATAGGTTTGACTATTGTGCTGTACACTGCGATCGTATGGATTTCTGCGCTGTACCCTCCCCAAATATATTCAGCTTGGCTCTGGCGAGGGCAACAATATTGGTCTAGGCACGTTATGTTGTTGTAGGTTACGTTTGGTTACGCTACGTTCGGTTTGGTTAGGACAGGGTAGCCTTGACTTTTGTGCTATATAGTTTTATTCCGTGTGTTTCTACACTCTACTGTGCTCTGGTACGTTCTTCTTGGCTCTGTGGAGGCCAGGAATAAAGGTCTCGGCAAGTAAGTATGAGTTATGTTGCGATTGGTCTGGTTAGGTTAGTATAGGCTTTGGTAAGGGTAGTTTAGGCTTTTGCGCTATATACTGCTATTCGGTGGACCCCTGCGATCTACTCTGCTCTAGTACGTTCAGCTTGACTCTGGGGAGCCAGCAGCAGTGGTCTCGGCACGCTATGTTGAGGTAGGTTACGTTTGGTTACGATACGCTTGCTTAGGATAGGACACGATTGCTTTGCCTTTTGTGCTGCGCACTGCTATTTGGCGGATTTCTGCGCCCTTCGGTGCTCTAATATGATCTGCTTGGGTGTGTGGGTGCCAGCAATGGTGGTCTCGGCAGGTTAGGTTCGGTTATGGAACGTTTGGCTTGGATAGGTTAGGTTATCTGTGGTTAGGGTAGTTTCGACTATTGTGGTATGCGCTGCTATTCCGCGGCTTTCTGCGCTCTACATTGCTCTACTGTACCGAGCTCGAGTCTGGGTAGGCCAGCATAGTGCTCGTCACTAGTTGCTGTGTGTAAGGCTGCGTTTGCTTAGGTTGTGTTGGGCTATGTTTGTTTGTGATAGCTTCGACTTTCGTGCTTTATACTGTTATACGGTGGACTTCTGCGCTTTGTCCTCCTCTAGTAATTTCTGCTTTGCTCCTGGGAGGCCAGCAATTGTGGTCGAGGCCCGTTAGTTTGAGCTAGATTAAGTTCGGGTATATTATGCGACATTGTGTTAGGTTTGGTCAGCTTTGGCTATTGCGGTACACAACTGCCATTCGATGGACGTCTGGGCTCTAATGTGCTCTATCTTTCTCTGCTTTCCTCTTGGGACACCAGCAATAGTGCTTGCGTTACCCTTGATTGAGTTATTTTACGTTCGGTTAGGCTACGCTTCGCAAGTGTTGGTTGGGATATCTTTGACGTTTGTGCTATACACTGCTATACGGTGGATTTCTGCAATCTACTGTGCTCTAGTATGTTCTGCATGGCTATGGAGGGGCCAGCAATAGTGGTCTCGGCATGTCATGTTGAGCCACGTCACGGTCTGTTATGTCAGTTCAGGATAGCTGTGTATGCATAGCTTTGTCTTTTGTGCAATACACCTCTACTCAGCCGATTTCTACTCTCGACATTGCTTTAGTATATTTTGCTAGGCTCTGGAGGGTACAGTAACAGCTGTCTCGCCACATTAGTTTGAGTTAGATTAGGTTTGCTTATGTACGGCTTGTCTGTGTTAGGTTGGGATAGCTTCGACTTTTCTACTATCCACCGCTAATCTATGGATATCTGCGATCTAGCCTCCTCTAATTTGCCTACCATGTCGCTGGTGACGCCAACAATGGTGGTCGCGGCACATTATGATGAGTTGTGTTACGTTCGGGAAGTTCAGGTTAGTTTGGGTTAGGCTAGGGTTACTTTGACTTTTCTCCTAAACATTGCCGTTCTATGGATTTCAGCGCTGTGCTTTCCCCTAGCATGATCTTCTTGGCTCCGTGGAGGCCTGAAATTGCGGCCGCGGCATGTTCGGTCGAGGTACGTTACGTCTGGCTATGTCAGGTTAGGTTGTGCTAGGTTAGCGTATCTCCGACTTTTGTGCCGAACCTTGATATTCTATGTATTTTACGTTCCACTTTACTCTAATCTGTTCTGCCCGGCTCATTGTAGGCCAGCAACGACGGTCTCAGCAAGTTAGACTGGGATATGTTCCGTTTGGTTATATTTGGTTAGTATGTGTTAGATTAGGCTAGCTTCGGCTTTCCTTTATGCACTGCTTATCTGTGGTCTTTGCCGATTTACTCTACTCTAATGTGTTCTGCATGTCTCTCGGGACCTCAGCAGTAGTGGTCGCCGCACGTTACATTGAGATATGCTGCGTTCGGAAAGTTCAGTTTAGTTTGTTTTAGGCTAGGGTACCTTTGACTTATCAGCTATACACTGCTATACTATGGATTCCTGCACTCCGCTCTCCTCTAATACGCCCTGCTTGACTCTGGAGGGGCCATCAATTGTGGTCGTGGTACGTTAGGATGAGTTATGTTACTTTCTGTCTAGGTTCGGTTAGTTTGGGATAGGGTAGGATCGCTTTGTCTTTCGCAATTTACGCTGCTATTTCAAGGATTTCTGCGCCCTACTCTCCTTTAATATGTTCTGCTTGGCTCTGCGGAGGCCAGCAATACCGGCCTCGGCTCGTTATGTTGTGTCAGTCTACGTTCGTTTGGGGTTTGTTAGGCCAGGTTAGGTTAGGATATCTATGACCTTTGTGCTTCACACTGCAATGCGGCGGATCTCGGCGCACTACCGTGCTCTACTCCATTCTGCTTGACCCTGGGAAGGCCACCAACAGTCGCGGCCAGTTATGTTGAGTTACGCTACGTTTGTTTATGCAAGGATAGGGCATGTTATGCTTGTATAACTACCACGCTTGCCCTATTCAATGCAATGCGGTGGATTTCAGCGCTGCACTGTACCCTGGTACAATCTCCTTGTCTCTGCGGAGGCGAGCAATGGTGGTCTCGTCAAGTTAGATTGAGTTATGTTACGTTCTGCCTTGTCACGTTTGGCTTGGTTTGGGCTGGCTGCATCAACTTTTGTCCCTTACACTGCTATTCAGTGGATGTCCGTGATATACTGTGCTCTGCTGCATGCTGCTTTGCTCCGGGGAGGCCAGGTGCAGTGGTCGCTGCACGTTAGGTTGAGTTATGCTACCTTTGGTTAGGTTAGTTTAGGTCAGATTATGCTATGAAATATACGGCTTTTGTGTTATACACTGCAATACGGTGGATTTCTGCGCTATACTGTGCTTTGCAACATTCTTCTTGTCTCTGTGGAGGCGAGCAATGGTGGCCTCGTCATGTTAGGTTGTGTTATGTTACGTTGGGCATGTTACGTTATGCTTGGTTAGAAAAGGCTACTTCGACTTTTGTGCTGTGCACTGCTATTGCGTGGATTTCAGCGCTCTACCCACCTGTAATATGCTCTGCTTGGCAATGGCGTGGCCAGCAATAGTGATCCCGTCACGTTAGTTTGAGTTAGATTACGTTTCGTCTGGTTAGGTTTGGACGATTATGATAGGATATCTACGGCTTATGAGCACCGCATTGCAATGCGGTGGATTTCGGCGCATTAATGCGCTCTAGTACATTCTGCTCTTCCCTGTAGAGGCCAGCAATTGTAGTTTCGTGGCGTTTGGTTGAGTTAGACTACGTTTGGGTAGGATAGGTTAGGCTACTTTCGCTTTTCCGCTTTTCACTGATTCTCGATAGATTTCAGCGCTGTAATGTGCTCTAATATGCTCTGCTGGGATCTGAGAGGCCAACAGTAGTGATCTCGTCACGTTAGGTTCTGTTATGTTACATACGGTTAGTTTAGCTTATATCTGGATAGGTAAGGGTATCTTCGTCATTTGTGCTATTCACTGCAATGTGGAGGGTTTCTGCGCTCTACTGTGGTCTAGTACATTCTGCGTCTCTTTGCGGAGGCCGGCAGTAGTGGTCTCGTCATGTTATGTTGAGTTAGGTTTCGTTCCGTTGAATTAGATATGGTCAAGCTCGGTCAGGTTAGCTTAGACTCTCGTGCTAGACACTACTGTTTGGAGTACTTCTGTGCTGCACTGTGCTCTACCGTATTATGCTTAGCTCTGGTAATGCCGCCAATAGCGGCCGCGGCACGTTACGCTCTGGTAGGATACTTATGGCTAGGCTGTGTCAGCTTGGGTTGGTCTGGATACATATGACCCTTGTGCCATACTCTGCGATTCTATGGATTTCTGCGCCCTAGTCTCCTCTAGTACGTACTGCGTGGCTCTGGGGATGTCAGCCGTAGTGTGCTGGGCACGTTAGGTTGGGATTGCTTGCGCTTGGTTGGGCAAGGTTAAATCAGGTTTGGTTAGGGTATCTTCTACCTTTCTGCTTCACACTACAGTGCTTTGAATTTCGGAGCTCTACTGTGCTCTGTTATGTTCTGCACGTCTCTGAGGTGGTCAGTAATAGCGGCCGCGGCACGTTCGGCGGGGATTTGTTACGTTTGGCTATGTTAGGTTAGGCCAGGATAGGTAAGGTTATCCCTTACTCTTGTGCTTTACACTTCAATGCGATCGATTTCTGCGTTCCACTGTACACTAGTATATTCTGCTCGGCTCTGGGGCGGGTAAGCAGTGGTGGTCTCGGCGCGTTAGGTCGAGTTCAGCTACCTTCGGTTGTGTTACGTCTGGTAATGTAAGGATAGGCTAGCTTCGACAGTTGTGCTATCCACTGCGACTCTATGGACTTCCGCTTTCAAGTCTCCACTAATATCTGCTGCTTGGCTCTGAGGAGTGCAGAAATAGTGGTCCCGGCACATTAGGAAGAGTTCGGTTACCTTGACAACGTTACGTTCGGCTATGTCAGGACAGGATAGCTCTGACTTTTGTGCTACCCACTACTCTACCCTGAATTCCTGCGTTCCACTGTGCTCTAATATCTTCTGCTTGACTCTGGGGAGGACAGCGAAAGAAATCTCGGCTCGTTACGTTTAGTCTTTCTACGTTTGGTTAGGACAGGTTAAGCTAAGGTCAGCCAGGTAAATTAGACCTTCGTGCTATATACTGCTGCTCGGAGTATTCCTGCGCTGTACTGTGCTCTACTAAATTATGCTTAGCCCTCGGAATGCTAGGAATGTTGGTCTTGGCAAGCTAGGCTGAGTTATGCTGCGTTCGGCTAGCCTTGGTTGTGTTATTTTTGGTAACGTTAGCTTTGACTTTCTCGCTGTACACTCTTATTTGGTGTATCTCTGCCATCTACTGCGCTCTACCATATTCTGCTTGGCTATGGGGAGGCCAGGAACAGCGGTCGCTGCAAGTTATTTTGAGACATGCTACGTTCGGCTTGGTTAGGTCAGGTCAGGTTACGCTATGGTATATACGGCTCCTGTGCTATTCACTGCAATGCGGTGGATTTCTGAGTTATACTGTGCTCTGGTGTGTACCGCTTGTCTCTGTGGAGGCCAGCAATAGCGGCCTCGTCGTGTCAGGTTTGGTTAGTCTCCGCCTGGGTGTGTTACGTTGGCTAGGATAGGATATGCTACTGTGACCGTTGTGCTATACACTGCTATTCGGAGGATATCTGCGCACTAATGTCATCTATTATGCCCTGCTTGGCTCAGGGATACCAGCGATATTGGCCTCGTCACGTTATGCATAGCTACACTACGTTTGGGTAGGTAAGATCAGGCTTAGTTAGGCCAGCATATGTTTGATTTTTGTGCTATACACGGCAATGCGGAGGATTTCTGCGCTATGGTGTGCTCCCGTATTTTCTGCTTGGCTCTGGGGAAGCCAGCAATTGTGGTCTGGGCGCGTTAGGTTGAGCTATGCTACATTGTGTTGCGTTACGTTCGGCAGGTTAGAATATGATAGTTTATACTTTTGTGCTTCACACTGCTATCCGCGGATACCTGCGCTCTACCATGATCCAATATTTTCTGCTTGGCTCTGGCGACGCCAGCTATAGTGTTTCCCTCACGATAGGCTGATTTGCATTACGTATGGTTAGGTTAGATTATGTCAAGCTCTGTCAGGTTATCTCTGACCTACGCGCTATACACTGATATTCGAAGGATTTCTGCGCTCGACTGTGCTCTGCTAAATTCTGCTTGCGTCTGTGGTGGCGTGTAGCAGCGGTCGCGAGACATCGCGTTCAGTTACGATACGTTCGGTTAGGTTAGGCTTGGTCAGGTTTAGGTAGGGAATCTGCGGCCTTTATGCTGTTCACTGCAATGCGGTGGATTTCTGCGCTCTACTGTGCCCTATCTGATTCTGCTTGTCTCTTCGGAGGCCAGCAATAGAGGACTGGTCATGCCAGGTTGAATTAGGCTTCGTTTGGGTTTGTTGCGTTTGGCTAGGGTATGATATGCTACATTGCCCTCTCTGCTGCTCACTGTTATTCGGCAGATTTCTGCGCTCTAGTGTGCTCTAATATGTTCTGCTTCTCTCTGCGGAGACCAGCAATAGTGGTCTCGTCATGTCAAGTTGATTTCCGCTACGTTCCGCTGGATTGGGTTCGGTAAAGCCCGGCCAGGTTAACTTACACTTTCGTGCTATACACTGTTGTTTGGAGTATTTCTGCTCTTTACAGTGCTATACTATACCATGCTCATCCTTGGGAACGCCACCAACAGTGGCCGCGGCACGTTACGTTGTGGTGCGCTACGTTTGGCTAGGTTATGTTAGATTTGGTCCGTCTGGATAGCTTTGACTTTTGTGCTATACGCTGCTATTCAGTGGACTTCTGCGCTCAGTGTGCTCCAATATGATCTGCTTGGCTTTGGTGGGGGGGGGGCGGCAATAGATGTCTCGGCTCGTTTGGTTTAGGTATTCTACGTTTGGTTAGGTTAGGCTAGGCCATGTTATGTTAGGATATCTTCGACTTTTGTGCCATACACTACAGTACAGCGGGATTCCACGCTCTACTGTGTCCTAGTATATTCTACTTGGATCTGGGGAGGCTAGCAATAGTGGTTTCGTCGTGTTACGTTGAGTTATGTTACGATCGACTGTGTCACGTGTGGTTATGTTGGGATAGGGTAACCTCGACTATTGTATTATGCACTGCGATTCCATGGACTTCTGTGCTCTACTCTCCACCAACCTTGGGGAAGGCAGCAATAGTGGTCCCGTTGCGTCGGGATGAGTTTGGTTACGCTAGGTTACGTTACGTTTGGTCAGGTTAGGATAGGATGTCTTCGACATTTGTGCTACACACTGCTATTCGGTGGATATTTGCACTCCACAGTGATCTAACGTTCTCTGTTTGGCGATGGGGAGGCCGGAAGTAACGGCCGCGGCATGTTATGCTGAGTTATGTAGCGTATGTCTATGTTAAGTTAGGTTAGGTTACGAAGGGATAGCTTTGCCTGTTGTGCTGTACGCTGCTTTTCGCTGTGTTTCTCCACCCTATTCTGCCGAAATATGGCCTGCTTTTCTCTGGGAGGCCAGATATCATGGCCGAGGCAATTTAGGTAGGGTTATGTTACGTTTGTTTAGGTTTCGCTGGCATGGGTTACGTTTGACTAGCTTCGACCTTTCTGCTATACACTGCCTTTCTGTTGACTTCTGCGCTCCTATCTCCCATCATACGCGCTGCTGGCGACGGGGCGCCTGCTACAGTCGTCTGGGCATGCTAGGTTTTGTTAGGCTACGTTTGGTTATGCTATGTTAGGCTATGTTTTGTCAGGCTCACTTCGACCTTCGTGCTATAAACTGTCATTCGGTGGACTCCTGTCCTATACTTTGCCCTACTCCAAACTGCTTGTCCATGTGGAGACCAGCAAAGGTGGTTGCGGCAAGTTATTTTGAACTATTTGCTTATGTTACGTTTTGTGAGGTTAGGATGTGATAGCTTGGACTCCGTGCTCTGCACTGCTATCCTGCGATTCCTGCGCTCTACTGTGTCCGAATATCATCTGCTTGGCTCTGGAGAGGTCAGCAATAGTGGTCTCTGCGCGTTAGATTTGGTTGGGCAACGTTTGTTTATGCCATGCTCGGTCAGGTTGGGATGGAGTACCGTAGGCTCCTGCGCCATACACAGATATTCGGTATATTTCTATTGTCAGGTTAGGATATGTTAGCTTGGTTTATGTTTGGGTATCATCGACTCTTCTGCTGTACACTGTTATTCTATGGAATACTACGCAATACTCTCCTCTAATATGTTAGTTACGTTTTGTTAGGTTAGGTTGGAAAGTTTGGTCAGGACTTCTATGCCTTTTGTGCTGTACACTTCCATTCGGTGTATTTGTGCCCTCCACATTGCTCTACTCTGCTCTGATCCACTTTGGGGAGGCGAGCGACTGTGGGCGAGGCACGTTGGGTTGAGCTATGTTATGCTTGGATAGGTTAGGTTAGGTTAAGTTCGGTAAGGCTTCCTTTGACTTTCGTGCTATACGCTCCATTTCGGTGGATGTCTGTGATCTGCGGCGCTCAACCATATCCTGCTTCGCGCTGGGGATGCTAGAAGCAGTGTTCGGAACATATTATGTTGAGTTATGCCACGCTTGGTTAGGTTAAGTTATGTCAGGTTAGGTTAGGATATCATCGACTTTTGCACTAAGGTTGGGATTGGTGCGTCTGGTTTGGTTAGACTTTTTGGGGATATGTCATGGCAGCAATGACATATGCACTCAACACTGATCCTCTATAGACTTCTGTGATCTACTGTGCTCTATCATATCCTGCTGATCTCTGGGGAAGTCAGAAATGGTGTAGATAGCTTCGACTATCGAGCTATACACTGTTGTTCGGTGGATTTCTGCGCTCGACAGCGCTCTACTATATTCTGCCCAACACTGCAGATGCCAGCAACGATGGCGGCGGTACGATAGGTTTATATATGTTACGTTCAAATATGTTAATGTTGTATACATTAGGATAGGATGGCTTTGACCTTTGTGCTGTACACAGCTACACCGTTGATTTCTGCGCTCTAGTGTGCTGTATCATATTCTGCCTGTACCTGGGTGGCCGCCAATAGTGTTCTCGTAGTTCCACGCTGTGCATTGCTCTACTGCACTCTGTTCGCCTCCTGGGTGTCCAGTAATAATGCTCTCGGCCCGTTAGTTTGAGTTAGGCTACGTTTGGTTATGCCGTGCAATTTATGGTCAGGTCTGGATTGCTTTGACTTTCGTGGTGTAGACTGTTGTTCGGCGGACTTCTATGCTCTACTGTGCTCTATTATGTTTTGTTTGTTTCTAGGAACACCAGCAACAGTGGTCTCGATACGTAAGGTTGAGGCATATAACGTTTGGCTATGTTACGTTTGGTAAGGCTAGGAGAGGATAGCTCTGACTTTTGCTCTATACACAGCCATTTGGCCGCTTTCTACGCGTTACTGGGCTCTAGTATATTCTACTTGGCTCTGGGGAGGCCGGCGATAATGGTCTCTGCACGTTAGGGAAGGATAGGTTTCGTTTGGTTGCATGTAGTTTCGACTGGTTAGGATATGGAAGCTTTGACTTTTGTGCAGTACAATGCTTTTTGGAGGATTTCTCCGCTCCGCTGTGCCCTCATATGCTCTGCTTTGCTCTGTGGAGGCCAGAAACAGCGGCCGAGGCGTGTTAGGTTGAGTTAGGTTACGTTTGGTTCGTTTATGTTAGCATGGGCAAGGTTTGGGCAGCTTTGACTTTTCTTTTGTACACTTTGATTCTATGGATTCCTGCGCACTACTCTGCACTAATATGTTCCGCATGTCCATGGGAGGACGGCAATAGCGGTCGCGGCACGTTATGTTGCGTTAGATTACGGTTGGTTTGGTTAGGTTTGGTTTTGTTAGGACGGGATGTATTTGACTTTTGAGCTGTACACTGCTGTTCGATGGATTCCTGCGCTCTTCGTTGCACTAATATACTCTACTCTACCCTAGGGACGCCACCAATGGCGTTCGTGGCACGATGGTTTGAGTTAGGTAACGTTTGGTTAGGTTAGTTTGCGTTAGGTTTAGTAATGATGGCCTCGACTCTTGTGCTATACACTGCTGTTCGTTGAACTTCTGCGCTCTGCAGTGCTCTAATATGTTCTGCCTGTGTCTGGGGATGCCAGCAGCAGAGGTCTCGGCATGTTAGGTTTATTTATTCTATGTTCGCTAAGGCTGGGTTAGGTCTGGTTGGGTTAGGTCACCTTCGACTTTTACGTTATAGCCTGCAATTAGGTGGATTTCTGCGCTCTACATTACTCTATTATACTGTGTTCGACTCTGGGTGTCTGTATTAGTTATCTCGGAGCGTCAGGTTCAGCTAGGCTACGTTTGGATAGAGTTTGTCAGTTCGGGTTAGGTACGTATGGTTTCGACCTTCGCTGTATATACTGTTGTTCGGTGGAGTACTGCGCTCTACTGTGCTCTAGTATTTTCTGCTTGACACTGCGGAGGCCAGCAATAGTGGTCTCGGTACGTTAGGTTGAGATTGATAACGTTTGGTTATGTTACATTTGGTGAGGTTAGGATAGTATATCTTTGGCTTTTATGCTATGCACCGCAATTCGGAGGATTTCGGCGCTCTACTGTCATATAAATTTCCATGCCTTGCTATGGGAATTCCAGAAATAGTGGCCGCGGCGCGTTAGATTGAGTTAGGTTACGTTCGGAAATGATAGGATTGTTTGTGTTTGGTTGGAATATCTTTGACTTTCGTGCTATACACTGCCATTACATGGGCCACGAAGCTCTACTCTCTTGTAATACGCCCGGAATGGCAGCGGAGCGGACAGCAATGGTGGGCTAGGCACGGTTGGTTCGGACTTGTCACGTTTGGCTATGCTAGGTCACGCCACTCTAGGTTAGATTATCCCTTACTTTTTTGCTTTACACTTCAATGCGGCCGACTTCTGCTCTCTACTGTGCACTACTATATCCTGCTCGGGTCTGGGGAGGCAATCAATAGTGGTCTCGGCGCGTTAGGTTGATTTAAGTTACCTTCGGTTATGTAACGTTTGTCAATGTTAGGGTAGGGTAGCTTTGACTTTTGTGCTGTAAATTGCTATTCGTCGAAATTCTACGGTCCACTGCGCTCTGGTATGTTCTGCTCGGCTCTGGGCAGGCCAGCAATTGTGGTGTGGCAGGTTAGCGTGGGTTATGTTACGTTTGTTTGCCTTTCGTGTGGTTACGTTAGGACAGGGTAGCTTCGTCTATACTGCTGTGCTCTGGTATTCGGCGGATTTCTGTGCTCTACTGTGATCTAATATACCCTTCTTTGCGCTGGGAATCCCAGAAATTGTGGCCGCCGCGCGATATGATATGTTATGTTAAGTCTGGTTAGGTTAGGCTTGTTTGGGTTAGGTTGGGATATCCTTGAACTTCGTGCGGTACACTGCCGTTCCATGGGCATCTGCGTTCTACTCTCCTCTAATATGCCCTGCTTGGCAATTAGCACGCCAGCAATCGTGGGCTAGGCACGGCAGGTTGCGTTAGGTTACGTTTGGCTGTGTTAGGTACGTTTACGTTTGGATGGGGTTGCTTTGGCTTTTGTGATATGCACTGCTATTCGGTAGACTTCTGCGTACCGCTATGCTCTAATACGTCCTGCTTGGCACAGTGGAGGACAGCAATAGAGGCCTCGGCACGTTATGATGTGTTAGATTACGTTTGGTTGCGTCTCGCTGTGTTCTGTTAATTCAAGATATCCTTGACTTTACTGCACGACACTGCTATTCCGTGGACTTCTCGGTTATACTCTGCTCTACCATACCATGCTCGACCATGAGGAGGGCAGTAATTGCGGTCGCGGCACGATAGTTTGATTTATGCTACTTTTGGCTATGTCAGGGTTGGTTACGTTAGGAGAGGATGGATCTGACTTTTGTGCCGCAGACTCCTTTCCGGCGAATTTCTGTGATCTACTGCGCTCTAATGCGATCTGCTTCGCCATGGGAAGGCCAGTAATAGTGGCCTCGGGACGCTATTTTGAGATAGGATACTTTTGGTAAGGTTAGATTTGGTCAGGTTCGGTTAGGTTATCTATGATATTTGTCCTTTGCACTGCAGTGCGGCGGATTTCTGCCATGTACTGGGCTACGGTATATTCTGCTGCGTACTGCGGATGTCAGTAGTGGTGATCTGTGCACGTTAGTATGCGTATCGCTTCCTTAGGTTATGTTATGTTAGGTTAGGTTTGCCAGGATATCTTTGACTTTCGCTATATGGGCTGCATTCCGGCGGGACTATGCTCTCTACTGTACTCTAGTATATTCTTCTTGGCCCTGTGGAGAACAGCAATACTGTTCGCGGTGCGTTAGATTGAGTCATGTTACGTTTGGTTATGTTTGGCAAGGATAGCTCTGGCTTTAGTGCTATGCATTGCTATCCGGTGGATTTCGGCGCTCTACTATGCTCCAGTCTGTTCTGCTTGGCTCCGGGGCGTCGGCTATTTTGGTCTCGGCACGATAGGCTAAGTTAGACTACTTTCGGTTAGATTAGGTTAGATCATTTTGGTTTAGGATGATTTTGACTTTTGTGCTTTACCGTGCAGTGCTGCGGATTTCTGCGCTCCACTGTGCTCTGGTACATTCTGCTGGGATATGGGAGTTCAGCAAAATTGGTCTAGGCAATTTAGGTCGGGTAAGGTTGCGCTTGGCTATGCCACGTTTTGTTCGGCTAGGATAGGATATGCATGCCTCTTGTGCCACACACCGATATTCGTTGGGTTTCTGCGCACTACAGCGATGTAATATGCTCTCGTGTGTTCTGGGGAGGCCAGAAATAGCGGCCGCCGCGGGTCAGGTTGTGTTATGTTACGTTCTGGTTAGGTCGTGTTTGTTAGGATTAGATTATTGTATCGTTGACTCCTGTGCTGTACACTCTTATACGGTGTACTCCTGCAATCTACTGTGATCTAATAAGATTTGCTTGGCTCTGGGGAAGCCAGTAATGGTGGTCTCAGCAAATTAGTTTGAGGTATGTTACTCTTGGTTACGCTACGTTAGCCTTTGTTAGGATTGGATAGCTTCGACTTTTCTGTTGCACACTGCGACACCATTTGCTTCTGCGCTCTACCCTCCTCTAATATGTTCTGCTTGACTATGTGGGGGCCAGCAATACTGGTCGTGGCAAGTTATGTTGAGCTGGATTACGTACGGTTTGGTTAGGTTACTTTGGGTTTGGTTGGGATAGCTCTAACTTCTGTGCACAATACTGATGTTCTATGGACTTTTGTACTCCACTGTGCTCTTCCATATTCCGCTGGTCCCTGGGGACCAGCAATAGTGGTCGCGGATCCTTAGGTTGTGCTGTGTTATGTTTGCTTATGTTACGATTTGTTAAGTTTGTAGAGGACCAATTCTACTTTTGTGGTTTGCACGGTTATTCGGTGGATGTCTGCACCTTACTGTGCTCTAATCTGTTCAGCTTGTCTATGGGAGGGCCAGCAACAGTGGTATCGGCACGTTACTTTGAGTTAGGCTACGTTCGGTTGGGTTAGGTTGTGTCAGGTTAGGTTAGGCTACCTTTGGCTTGTGTGCCTTATACCGCAGCGCGGCGCGTTTCTGCTCTCTGCCGTGCTCTGGTATATTCTGGTCAGTCCTGTGGTGGTCAGCAATAGTGGTCTGGGCAAGTTAGGTTGAGTTAGGCCACGTTTGGTGTTGTTAGGATAAGGTAGTTTAGACTTTTGTGCTCTACAATGATATTTGGTGGATTAGTGCAATCTTCATTGATCTACCATTTTAGCTCGACTCTGAGGAGGCGACAAATAGTGGTCGTGGCTCGTTATCTTGAGCTAGGTTAAGTTTCGTTAGTGTAGCTTCAACTTTCGTGCTATACACTGTTATTTGGAGAACTTTTGTGACCGACCGTGCTCTACTACGTTCTGCTTGGCTCTGGGGAGTCCAAGTGCTGTGTTCGTGGCACGTTGCATTGAGATATTCTACGCCTGGTTGTGCTAGATTGGCTTAGGTTAAGTGAGGATATACTCGACTTTTGTGCTATTGGCTGCAGTGCGGTGGATTTCTGCGTACTGCTGTGCACTAGTACATTCTGCTTGTCTCTGTAGAGGCCAGCAATAGTGCTCTCGTAGTGTTAGGTTGAGTTAGGATACGTTTGGTGAGCTTAGGTTTGGTTAAATTCGGTAACGGTAACTTTGACTATCGTGCTGTACATTGCTATTTGGCGTATTTCTATAACCTACTGTGCTGTAGCATGTTCTGCTGGTCTACGGGGAGGCCAGGAGCAGTGGCCGCTGAAAGTTACTTTGATATATGCTACTCTACTATAACTAACTGCGTTCGGCAGGTATAGGTTAGGTCAGCTTATGCTATGCTATTTACGGCTTTTGTGCTGTTCACTACATTGCGGTGGATTTCTGCACTACACTGTGCTCTGTTATGTTTTGCTTGCATCTGTGGATGCAAGAATTGGCGGTCCCGTCGTGTTAGGATGGGATAGATTCCGTTTATGCCTGTTACGTTTGGCTAGGTTAGAACACGTTTCGTTGACTTTTGTGCTATACAGTGCCATCCACCGATTCCAGCGATCTACGGCGCTCTAGTATTTTCTGCTTGGCTCCGTGGAGGCCAGGAATGGTGGTTTCGTCGCGTTAGGGTTACTTAGGCTACGTTTGCATATGACAAGTATCTTAGGACAGAATAGCTTAGAGTTTTGTGACATTCTATGCTATTCGTTGGATACCGGCGCCCTTCTGCGGTCCAGTATGTTCTGCTTGGCTCTGGGGTGGCCAGCAATTGCGGTCCCGTCGTGTCAGTTTGGGCTAGGCACCGTTTGGGTTTGTTACGTTTGGCTACGTTAGGATAGGCTACTACGACTGATGTGCTATACGCTGCTATTTGGTGGATGTCTGAGCTCTAATTTTCTCTAATATGCTCTGCGTGGCTCTACGAAGGCCATCAAAGGCCGTCGCGGCACGTTATGTTGAGTTACGCCACGTTTGGTTTGGTTAGGTTATGCAAGGTGTGGCTAGTGCATCCTAGAATTTTGTGCCATACGCTGCTATTCTGCGGATATCTGCGTACTACAATGCTCCAAAATACTCTGCTCGACTCAGGGGATGCGAGCAATAACGGTCGTGGCCCGTTACGTTGAGTTATGTTACGTTTGGCTCATTTAGGTTAGGATTCGCTTGTTCAGAAAAACTCTGTCTGTCGTGCTATGCCATGTTATTCGGTGGACTTCCGTGATCTACGGTGCTCTATTATACTCTGCTCGACTCAGGGGAGGCTAGCAATGATGATCGTGGTACGTTACGTTGAGTCATGTTACGTTTGGTTACGTGAGGTTGGGAAATATTTGGTCAGGATAGCTTTGACTTTCGTGCTTTACCCTGTGATTCGGTGAATTTCTGTGATATACTGTGCTGTACTGCATTCTGTCTGGCTATGGGGAGGCCAGGAGCAGTGGCGCGGCACGTTACATTGAGAGATGCTAGGTTTGGTTAGGTTATGTTATCCTTTGTTAGGTCTGGATAGATATGACCTTTGTGCTTTACAATGCGTTTGCACAGACTTCTGCGTCCTACTGTCCTCTAGTAAGTCCTCCTCGACTTTGTGGGGCCAGCAATACATGCCGAAGTACGTTAGGTTGAGCTATGTTACGCTTGGTCGTGCTGTGATTGGATATATTTGGTTAGGATAGCTATGACTTTTTTGCTATATACTGCCATGCGGAGGACTTCTGCCCTCCAGTATGCTCCGGTATGTTCTGCTAGGCTCTGGGGTGGACAGTAATAGTGGTCACCGCACGTTAGATTGAGCTATGCCACGTTTGGTTATGTTACTTTTGGTGAGGCTAGGATATGATAGTTTATACATCTGTGCCATACACTGCTATCAACCGATTTCTACGCTCTACAGCGCTCTAATATTTCCTGCTTGGCTCTGGGTACTCCAGCAATAGTGATCTCGGCACGTTAGGTTGTGTTATTTGACGTTCAGTTAGGTTTGGCTATGTCAAGCTCGGTCATGTTATTTTTGACTTTCGCCCTATACGCTGCTGTTCGGAGGATTCCTGTTCTCGACTCTGCTCTACTATATCCTGCTTGAACCTTGGAGTGTCAGCAGTAGTCGCGGTACGCTATGTTGTGTTAGGCTACGTGCGACTATGTGATGTTAGGCTATGTTTGGGAAAGATGGCTTCTTCTTTCGTGCTCTACACCAATTTCCGGCGTGTTCTTGTGATCTACTGTGCCCTACTGTTTTCTGCTTTGCTCTGCAGTGTCCGGTAGCAGTTGTGGCGGCACGCTCCGATGAGTTACGCTACGCTTGGTTAGGTTATGTTAGGTCTGTTTATGTTAGGGTATCTTGGTCTATTTTGCCATTCACCGCAATGCGGGGTATTTCTGCTAACAACTGTGCTCTGGTGCAATATACTTGTCTCTATGGAGGTCAGCAATGCTTGTCTCGTAATGCTAGGTTGAATTAGGTTACGTTTGGATATGCTGGGGTTGACTAGGTTGGGATAAACTACCTCGACTTTTGAGCTTTACGCTGCTATTCCTTGAGCTTCTGTGATCTACTGCGCTGTACTGCATTCTGTTTGCCTCTCGGGACGCAATGCGCAGTGGTCGCGGCACGTCATGTTGAGATATGCTACGTTCGGTCATGTTGGGGTAGGACATGTTGGGACACGATATATAAGGCCTTTGTGAAATTCACTGCAATGCGGTGGATTTCTGCGCTATACTGTGCCCTAGTACATTCTGCTTTCCTCTATGGATGTCAGCAATGGTGGTCTGGCCATGTTATGTTGAGTTAGGCTTCGTTTGGATATATAACGTTTGGCTACGTTAGCATAGGCTACTTTGTCTTTTCTTCTGTACACCGCTGTCCCATGGATTTCTGCGCTATAATGTGCTCTAACATGCTCTGCTTCGCTCTGGGGTGG